>NW_007729018.1:19076-20709 GCF_000696425.1 Galeopterus variegatus
CACAATCAATTAGATTCACTTTTGTGATTTGCAATCTATTGACTTTTTCTAGACCAAATTTTACTAATTTCAAGTTGCTTGTCCAGACTTCAAACTATGAACGTTTCTCTCTGTTGTTTTATAAAGGGCATAGCAGGTCTTTTCTGTCTGTAGACTATTTTGAAAGTGTCACAAAATGGCCAATAATAAAGAAATGTAGAGGCCAAAAGAAACAAGTTTTGCATATTTAATTACAAAAGAGAGAGCAGAAGCACGTTTCCTAAGGCATTTTGCCAGCAGTTTCAGCCAATTATTATTTAAAATATATATTCATATTTCACTTGTGTATGTGTGGCATGGATAAATAGCCATCTTTTGATTGTCTATCACAGATATCACACTTAAGCATGTTTAGGACTGAACATGATCAGAAAGAGTACACTAAGTGAAGAGATAGAATGTACATGACTTCCAGCTATTTGTCACAAATGATGACATTTGATTTAACAATCAGTAATTTTTAAACTAATTTTTCTCTATTTATTTTCTACAATTGCTTTGAATGTTCTTTTTATGCGGTCTGAGTCAAGGTGCCAATTCTGAGCAAAGAGATGATGTTTACCAGAATGAGACATGACCACGGGCTCTAATTTTATTACTCATCAATTACAAGGACCTTAATTTTGGATTATCCAATGATTTTATGCAAAACCCAAATTTTCTGATATTCTATGCTTTTGAAAGAAATATTTTCAGTATTCAATTAGATATTATTGACTACTTTTGATATAAAGAGATAAATATTTTATGTCTAATAAACTATATTTTGTTATGTCAAGATATGAAATGATCATAGATTCTGCTTTTACTATCATCAACTATAGGTATCAAATCAATGATACTATGATGTATCAATATATTGCATTACATATAACTGCATTGAAATATGTGAATTAATAGTCATGGATAAAATATTTTTAAATAGCCATTTAGACAAAAACTAACAATAAGAATTTCAGAAGCCAATTTTCCAGAGGCCAACTCCAGGATTTAATAAAGTTATCATTTCCCTCTAGGACAAATACTCATACTTATTTTGTATACAGAAAAAAGACACTAACACGTATATATAATTAGCAGTATCACTTTAGATGCATTAAGCTGAATTTCCTTCTCTATATCTAGTTTTTTAGTAATTTCTCTCACAACACTGAGAACGACTCTAGAAGAATTTGTAAGGATCTTAGATTTTCAGACTTTCTTAGAATGGATCCGTGATGGTAATTACTTTGTAAAGGAAAGACAATTTATTGGTTCTTTCTGATGTAAAGCACTTATTGTTAGTGTGCTTTTATATATAGTTAATTTTCATAGATTATTCTAAATTATAAAATCTCTTCCTATTTCTTTTCACTAGTAGAACTGGAAAATAGCTAAATAAATAATATACTTAGCACCATCCAAGTAAAAGATAGACAAACAGAGATAGATTTAATAAAGGAGTTTCCATAATACCAAAAGTTTTTTTCTTTTTCAGATTAATCTATATTCAATTACTTTTTCCCCATACAACCTTCCAAATCATGTTATTCTTTCTTACACACTTTTCAAAGCTCATCTGGGAATTGTGGCTGCACTACAGGGATTGAAATTG
>NW_007729018.1:21703-23027 GCF_000696425.1 Galeopterus variegatus
GGGTTTGGAGCTCATAGACCCCTCAAGCCCATTGTCTAGACTGGGTCACAAACCCTTCACACGCAGGTCTATGAGCTAGGTAACCAGAAAAAAAGATCCTTGGAGCTGTAGGTGAAAAAAGAGTAGTCTTTTATTTTTTCACACACATGTCTAGGGTCTAGGCAGTTCAAAGAGAAACTCAGAAACTCAACTGCTACCAGCAAAGTCCAAAGAAAAACTGAGCAGCTGCCAGCAAAGTAAACATGGTCTATTTTTAGAGGCAGGTTCTGCTGGCAAGCCTGCTTCACAAATTCTGAAGAACATGCAAGAATAGCAACAAAACTAAAAAGATACATTGATACCATGTGCACTAACTGCACCCCCACCCACAATTTATTTACAAAGAATATACTGCACCACACCCAGCCAGACCTGAGGCAAGGGGGAATGATTAAACTATTCTATTTTCCCAAAACATAGGAAAAGTCAGTGTATTAGGAGGGCTGACATGAGTTCTGTCTTAAATAACAACGGTATGGTAACTTGAGTTAACAATTTCATCAGAGTTAGGAACCAATCTTTCATTACTCTTCTAGCTTCCATAAATAAATTTGTGTTCCTGAGAACTGCATAAATATTGATGTTCTGATGTTATCGGTCCCTAAGAATTCACTGACTAAACCCATCATGCTGCCCAGTGTGATTAGTCATCTGTGGCCACTTAATTAACTTTGAATTCATTTCAGCATTCAGGAGACAGGAACCATTTCTGTGTTTCACTAGGGAGAATTGAAGCACACATATATTTTAAAAATATTTTCATATTTTAAAAAGATTTTTAAACTATACCATAAATTTATTGAATGCCTTATGTAAGTCAGAACCTGTGAAAGTCATCTTCACTGGTATTACCTCTTTTACTTTTTATAACAACCCTCTTGCAAAGGTTTTATTATCCTTGTTTTACGGATCGGAAAGCAGAGGTTCATAGAAATTATTTAACAGAACATAGATATTACCTATGACCTCTGACATTAAACCCACTTCTTGAAGATATTAAACCTATAATATGTTAGCTACATTCAGTCATAATCTTATAGTATATACAAAATCTAATCTGTCTTATTCTCAGTGAAAATTCAGGCCATTAATATTTGATTTAATTTTTTTCTCCTGAGTACATGAAAATATTTTAGTTTGCTGTAATTTTAAATTTTTTAGTGTTGAATTTAATATCTCCATGAGATAAATTATTAGATAAGAAATAATTTGAAATCCAGCAATGGTATTTTCCATTACTTATTGTCTTATTTGTATTACTGTGGAGACTCATATTTTTTATGGA
>NW_007729018.1:23775-30781 GCF_000696425.1 Galeopterus variegatus
GGGCACGTTTTGCAGTTAATACTTTAGGCCCACGTGGTAGTAGGAGTAAACACATTCATATTTGTGTCTGTGTGAAGATTTTCTAAAATATTTTCTCCAAACAATATCAAATTATTGGATTTTTGACAAGGATTGTAATGACGGGTAAATGACTGCTTTGGGGACAAAGTCCCATAATCCTCATATGAATGTTGTTGAATCTCTGCTCTTGCTTCCCTATGCTCTGACTCGAGGAATTTTCCTGAAGCACAACTACTGATAGGCAGAAGAGTTTTACTGATTGCGTACGATTCACTAAAAGACAATCTGACAGTTATGTCTCCTGCCATTTTTCTCCCACTGTGGTGGTGTTTACACGTTTTGTCAGAATCCACGTCCCCATCCTTTGTCTGTATATTCTACACATTATTTAGTTTTCTAATACCTTTTAGCTTTCATTCAGGTTCACATTCAGGTATTTGACAGGCCAGTCCAATCTAAACCAAAAGTTTAATCTTGCACTTAATTGTAAATTTCTCCATACTCCAGGTCAGGCCTGGCCCACAACTTGGAGATGGAAGTAGACAAGGAGACGCGGTCACTGCTCACCTTGTTCTACCCCCGCCGCCTCTGATCCTGATGCTTCCAGACATTCCAGGCTCTCAGGAAGGGAGAGGGGGCAGTAGAGGAAAGGAAAAATTTCCTTTTTACGTCACTGGTTGTTGTGCTCTCTGAGCTGTCACAGGACTCCATCAGGGAACATGCTAAAAATTTTTCTCCTTTTTTTGTGAGTTCTATGGAGAAGAAGGTGACAAGCAGACACTAGTCTCTGTTCTCCCCAAATTCCTCAAGACGTGTGAGGATTTTCCAAAGCTCTTGAGTATCATGCTAGGTGTCTAGGTTCTTATAACAGTTTGAACAGCCTATATGACATTTAACTCAGTAGCTTCCAGATAGGAAGAGAAAGGCGGGCGGAATTATTTCCTTGCAAGTATCTCCAAAACATTTCTCGATGACTAAAAATAAGATATAATTCTTGATTTTAATGAATATTTAACTTTTTCTTTTTTTTAGTAAAAGATGAAAATGAGGCACTGATGTGGTTGCTTCTTATTAAGATCTTAATTGCAGCTTTCTTTCTCCCTCTATTTAAAAGAAAAAATAATGTTGGAGGTATTTGTCTTTTTTCAAAATTCTGGAAGATAAAAAAAGAGAAAAAAGAAAAGTCCTATTTCAAAATTTCAAATCCTGTTTTGTAATTATTAGGGGTATGCATAGACTAGTTTTACTGTGTATGCAATTGAATTAGTAATTTAAATATCTGGTTCAGGGATGCTCTTATACAAAATCTTGCTTTCTCCATGAAGAAGGAAGTATAACATGTACAACATTCATAAAAATTTCATTTTTGTTATCCCAAACATATGAAGTGAAGATGATAGCTTATATAGAAAGTAAAACACCACGAAAAATATTGCTTCTGTGTTTGTTTAATTTTTAATATGAGAGCCAAAATTAAAATACTAGATTTATTTTTACAGAAAAAAGTATCCTTATCAACATGCATTGTTTTATAGTAAGGGAATTTATGTAAATACTGAGATATAAAGTCAAAGAAATAGATAAAATTTTATGTTATTGAGGACATGTGCAAAGATGAATTTGCATTTGTGTTGTGTATCTGGGGATTTTCTGGAACTTCAGGATAAACTATGGTTATTTTTTTATCTTCCTCCTGCCATTATTGGAAATTTTTAACTATTAAAATTGTGAGCCATAAAATTAATTACCAATAAGCTCAAAGGTGCTATGTTTTATATTGGTGAGTTGCTTTCTTCAATTTGGAAGAACCTTCTACAACAGATTCCATGAACATATTTTCTCTTTCCTCCATCTTTCTTTCTCTAACATCAATGCTTCTAAAATAAATTTAATTACTGCTTTAGTGATTTTCTTCCCAAGTAACAGCCAATTGCTTCCATATATGTCTTTATTTCTAAAATAAAATTTGTCTTTGACTTTAAAAACATTTTACAAAAGCTTCCAGCTAACTATATGACATCACGTTTATTTGACAGAAAAGAAAAGAAATAAGTAAAAGTAAAAGAAAGAAATCCTATAGCTCTATGGATAAAATACTTCATAGAAATATTTTTGAAAATCAATGGTTTTCCCACTTCCTATGTATGAAACTAGCATCATTACGTAGGCATCGTACCTGATTGTTTCAGTGCATCAATCATTATTCAATTCCTTTGAAAAGTTTTGAAGAAGTGCTTCTTTTGAGAAGCTAATTTTATAAAAATTGGACTTCGTCAAAAGTTAATTCTATAGAAATTGGGCTGACAAACTGTTCTGTCCCCTTTAACCTAATTTATAAGAAAAAGTCAGGAAAATAAATAAAAAATTTGTTTTTCTATGAAAACAATTATATGTTATAGTACCAACTGCTGTTACATGCAAGATTATTATAGAGAAAAACTGTACGTTTGTATACTGCATTCATATGTAAACAGGGATGAAACTCTGATACGGATCCTATCTTTTCTTCATAAGCACTTTGGTTGCAAATGATATTTATTGTTTTACTTTACAAGAATCAAGCAACGTTTGCAGTTCTAAAAATTGATAGTAAATATAAATTTGACTGCTGTGATATTTGCAATATACACAAAGCTATCATGATCCATATAACATTGGCTGAGAAGTTAATAAGCAATAGTGACAAGATCTATTACTTCAGGGAGAACCTTTAAATGTTTAGCAGTCATTGTTGTGGCACCACATAAGGGGGGATCGACTTCCAGCTCTGTCTCCAGTTAGTTTACTCTTCCTGCTTATGTAATTTAGAATTCTCTTATCCTCACCTCATCTCATGGAGTGAAGATGTTCATCGAGCCTTCTTGCATGCAACAAGCAGCCATTTCCAAGGTTAATGAGCTAAGACTGAGCATCGTCTGTGACTTTGCAGAGCTGAATGTGTGGTGTGACAACCAGGCCAAGCCAGAACTATAAGCTTACACCCATGAGTTAAACAGGATTGAAACTTTAATCACAACACATCAATGCTTTGTATTTCTGAGTGGACCCTGAGGTGAACATCACCAGGTCTGAAGTTGCACTGACTGGATAAGGACACAATAATCAAGGTGAGAAGGGAGAGCTAGGGTATGGAAGGAGAAAGAGAGTGGGCATATTATTACAGAGGTTCAAATTTTTGTTTTATTTCAAGCATTAATAGACTATTAAAATAACTAATGAAGTCAATAAAAGAAGGTCATGCATGAGTTGTTTTGATTTATGGCAAAACAATCAGGAGAGATTAAAAACAGCAAGAATATGATTGACATACATTATTTTAATAATAAAAGAATTACATAATGAAATTAAAGATCTTAGAGTAGTTGGATAAGAGATGCCTGTAAGCAATTATTTCCTGGTGTATTAAAAAGGAAGACGATGCAATTGAACTAATTAAAGACACATCAGAGTCTTTTTTTGCTTTAATAAAGTTCACTAAAGGTTCATGGTTTGGCATGTGAGAAAAATCCAAACTCATCATTGCAGATCTCTTTTCTAACACACTTCCCTCATCCTTTCTGCAAAGGTGTATCATTGCATTGCTCCTAGGCAAATTCTCAACCTAGATAGGGTTAATAATCTTAATGTGTCAAAGTCTTAAAGCTATTCAAGTGTCTGGAATTAGAGTCAACTGAAATACTAAATAGGTTTTTAAAATGAGTTTTCTTTCATTTTCATCATATGATATAAAATAGAAAGTACAAGGGAACTTCAAAAATTCATGGAAAGACTCATATTATCTTTTAATTCTATTTTTGCATGAACTTTTTCAAGAACCCTGTATATGAGAATGTCTTGAATAGACAGAGGTCTGTTTTGTTTGAAAATTCACCAACATAAACATTCTGTAAAACATGAAAATAACATAAATTTGCTTAATCTCTTCATTTATCCTAAGTCATTTGTAATCAACAAATGTTGTAATATGCATAATTACAAATACATTTTTTTCATCTTCCTAAGAAAAGGTGGAACACTATCTCAGTTCCTTAATTGCAGTAACATACAGACATTGCAGGCCAGTATATATGTGAAGTGTGCTACATGTTTTAGGCTTTTGTTAGCACTTATGTATGTATGCATTTATAATTTATGTATAATGCATACATAATGTACATATATAATGTATATAGCTATCTCTATGCATTAAAATAAATGAAGATCTTGCTACATGTGAGACAATGGGGTAAGTGTTTTATGTTTTAAATAATACATTAAATTGCTTAATCTACATAGCAATGTAAGAAATTTATAGTAATGATATTATATCACCAGTATGAGTATACAAGGGTACTTCAAAAAGTTTATGGAAAAGTAGAACTGAAAGATAACAGGAATCTTTCCATGAACTTTTTGACATACCCTCTTCCTATGGTTAAAATATTAGGTCTCTTGACATCTGAGTACAGTGTAATATGCTAAAGGGCTCAGTACATGATCCTAATGTCAATCAAGCTCATGGTTGCCTGACTCCAATTTTATATTTTCACCAGTATTGTTATGAGTATATACAGATTGCAATATTTTTTCTTATCTTTCAAATACATAAGTATAAAAATATGATTTTATCAAAGTTTATAATTAGCAACATATCATTAACAACTGTTTTAGAAATTTAATGTAAAATTTTGCATTGATTAATTCACAATGTTCATTGTCACAAGGTGCTAAAGTATTGCAGGGCTAAAACAAAAGAAAATTTTATGTATATGTTTATACATAATTTGTAATACATATATAATATAAAAAATTAAAAAATGCCAAGTCATAAAATTATCTAGCTTGATAATAAAATGCACTTAACCATATAAAATTATTGTATATTCAACTTACATAGAATATGTATATATCAATAATAATTTAAATTAATTATCCCTTTAATAATTTAAAAACATAAGAATACTGTTGGGCACTTATAGATAAATATTTATTTTCGTGAAGATGGAATAGAATATGTATATATCAATAATAATTTAAATTAATTATCCCTTTAATACTTTAAAAACATAAGAATACTGTTGGGCACTTATAGATAAATATTTATTTTCGTGAAGATGGATTTTCTTTAAAATATTTTTTTGACATTTTTTGATGTGAACCTTCCAAAAAACTGACCACATAATATTTGAAATTCTGAGCTGTGAATTTAATTTTACTTTGAAATGTATCACCACTGATCTTCATGGCAACTGACCACTTTGAGAATACAAATTTCATTTCATGTTTTCTTGAAAATATATAAACAGAATTGTAGGACCTTATATGTAATTATTCATAGATTGCTATAAGTAGAGATTCATCACAGTGGAAACTAGGATTGTAAATTTATATACTGATTTATTCTCTTGGGCTTATTTACTGCCACTATCAGTAGCTAAAAACAGAAAGCCCTTGAAAAAATAGTGTTCGCTGGAAATATTAACAACAAAGAATAGTAACTTCAAAGAGTTTGTTGATAAACACTTTAGGTGCTGTGGGACAAGGTAGAGAACTAAATAATGTAAAAAATTTCCAAAAGCTATTAAAATGAAAATGTTCCTAGTAATATTGTTTTGAACCAATATTAAGTAAATATCTTAATGTAGTTCACTTTCTTTTCATTATGACAAAATAATAACCATTTACTTGTTTCTTGTCTATTTAAAATAATATTAGTGTCTAAAACATAGCCAACACAGGTCCACACTAACATGATAAAGACTGAAGCTTCACTGAAGTGCTAAAATTTAATAACTTAAAGAAAGATACATTTTTTGTTAATTTTTTTTATATTTTACAAAACATTGATGATGCTAATATCAATGAAAAATAGTATATAGTATTTCTAAAAATTGTATTTAAAATGTAATGCCATTTGAAAGAATCAAATATTTATACTAAAGAGAATTTAATATGACAAAATAAATTGGTTAACATGTGCCCAGTTATTGTAAACTATCACTAATTTTTAGAACTTCTCATAAAAATTAAATAAGAAAATGAAGATATAAAATGCTAACACATGTAGATTTAATATCTTCTTTATTTCAGCTCAGTTATTTTGGATCTGTGAATATAATTATACATACACAAGTAAACACATATATATGTACACAAAAAAGCGTTTTCATTCTTAGCTTATCATAGTCATGAAGTTACATATATACCCATATTACACACACATAAGCACACACTTAACAGGGTACTTTGAAAGTTTTGTGGAAAAATAGAATTAACAGATAATAGCAATCTATTCATGAAGATAAGGATCTTTTTTGAAGATCCTGTGTGTGTGTGTGTGTGTGTGTGTGTGTGCGCATTACCGATACACATGCATCAATGTTAGCTTAAAAAAATATATAGGTAGAATGAATATGAGGATGAAAACATGTAATTTTAGGACATTTTTATCTGTTGCTTTTGATTTTCTCCAAAAATTACAAAAGTTATTTTTCCTTTAACAATCATAGTTTTATTAACTTTTTTTTGAATATGTGCATTTCTATAAGCATACAGTGACTTTTACATGATCACCAATAAGTTTTTGCTCATGTAGAATATTCAAACATCTCCCTTCTGATTGTTTTGTATGAATTCCCATCTCATGAGCTGCACATGTACTATCAAACTGAACAGATTCACACCCATTTGGAAACTGCCATATCTCCCTTTACTGCCTCAACTCCCCTTAGCCAACATTAATTGCTTGTAAACCTCACCATTGCTAAGGCAGGTACAGCGCAATGACTGTGTCAAAAGTTTCTATCCTGATTCTCCCCAAACTTACAAATTCTCCAGACATGCTGGGCAGCTCAGAGACATGATAAGAATAGCATCCTCTTTTGGTTATATCTTAAGAGATCTAATGGAAAAGTACATGGGTAATGTAAGCAGAGAGATGTAATCTCTAAGAGTGGAAGTTCTAGAAATCAAAAAACACTAGCAGAAATAAAAATTCTATTAATGG
>NW_007729018.1:31172-37482 GCF_000696425.1 Galeopterus variegatus
TCTAAGAGTGGAAGTTCTAGAAATCAAAAAACACTAGCAGAAATAAAAATTCTATTAATGGGCCCATCAGTAGACTGGACACAGCCAAGGAAAGAATCACTGATCTTGAAGATGTGTCAGTTGGAGCTTCCCACGCTGAAATGCAAAGGAAATAATAATAATAATAATAAATAATAATAATAATAATAATAATAATAATAATAATAATAATAATAATAATAAAGCACACAAACAAAAAATCAGTTTAGAATATCCAAGAACTGTGGGGCTATTTTTATGTTATTTTATTTTATTTCTATTTATTATTTTATTTATTTATTTTTTATTTATTAAGAATATTCATGAGATACAAAGCTATAACTTACATGTCACTAGAATACCATAAGGAGAATACAGAAGAAAGCAGAAAAATATTTATAGGATTATTGGCAGAGAACTTTTCAAAATTAATGACAGACCTCAACCACGGATTCAAGATGCTCAAAGCACAGCGAGAAGAATAAATACCAAAAGACTACACCAAGGCATATAGTATTCAAACTGTAGAAAACCGAAGATAGAAAGAAAATTGTGGAAGTAGCCAAAGAGCAAAAATACCTTTCCTATAGAAAATCAAGGATAAGAATTACAGAGTGGTTCTCATCACAAGCCATGCAAGCAAGAAGAATAAAATATTTAAATTGTTGATAAACAAAAACAAAAAACAAAAACAGAACAAAAAACTAGAACTCTGTATCTAGTTAAATTACTCTTTAAAAATGAAGGAGAAAAATGATTTTCTCAAATGAAAACAGAAGGAATTCATCACCAGCAGACATGTACTTCCAAAAAATGTTAAAATAAGTTCCTCACACCAATTCTTGTGAGATGGTCCGTGAATGGAGTACTCTTGGTGTCTGAGTCTGAGGCTAGGCATGAAGCTAGCAGTTTGCCATCTCTTAAAGAGTATTTATCTGGAATGCCACTGCTTAATGTCCACTGTGCCTGCAACAGAATCTGATACTGAGTCTGAGATGTGGCGCTATTTCTCAAGCTGACTAGCAAGCCACAGGGTAGAAAGCTGATTTTTCACTTATTATCTGTTTTAATCATACTTACTGGAATTGACACCTACTCCAAATATGGGATTGCCATCCTTGCATTGAGTTCTTTTGCTAGCACACTAAGAGATTACAGAGCATGATAATTACCCATGCAGTCTCACCTAAAAGCACCTCAGACAGTCTCATTTTGTGGTGAGGAGAAGCTAAAATTAGCACTGATATTATTATGGACTGTATCACAGACAAAAGTTGGCATAATTATTGAAGTGGCTTATTCAAAGTTCAGCTGAAATGCCAGCATGGAGATGGCACCCTGTGAATTGGGTAGTCTTCCAAGCTGTGTTATGTGTGTGTACCTAATGGCTGTTATATCGGGCTAGGACATATGGGTCTTGGAACCAGTCTTCCACTGACTCTGGTTACTTTGGGGTCCTTATATAAATTGACCAGTAAGAAAAGAAACAAGGCATTATTCTGGTAGAGATCATCAGCCCAGATTATTACAAGGAGCTAGGCTATAACAGCAAAAGGTAGGAGATTATGGATAACTCATAGAATTTACTGGGCACCTCTCATTACCTCCATGCCTGGAGATAACGGGGCATTGTAGTGATGTCAATAAGCTAAGGTCTCATACTCCTCAGGAAAAAAAAAGGTCTGATCCCCCCAGCAGCCAAGAACTCTGACTAACCAATTTTCTATCTGAGAAGGAGGAAAATTAAGAGCAGATACGAGAGTAGAGTGAAGATGGGTATGAATAAAGATTCAGGATCAGCTGCAGCAGATTCCTCTTCCACTAACACAAAAGAGATTTTAGAGATTGTTAATAGTAGCTCCCTTGAAGAGTCATAAAATGGAATTAATGCAAGACCTGAGAGGAGGCCAGCAGTGCAAGGAATAGACTGTAGCAGAGGCCTTTAGTGCCTAGTGTCCCAATCCTCATACAGACTCTGATGTCAGCTTCACCTAGGTTAGGCAGTACTGATGTAGATTGATAGTGTCCCACTTCAAGCTCCTCTCATTCTCTCAATTCTCTTCCTTGGGGCTCACCCACCCCACTCTGCCCCAGTACACAATGCTTTTGGAGTTTGCTGAGAGTTAACACTCTCTGGAAACAACTCTCACCTGGAGGACAGTTGTCAGTGAATAAATGTCCCAGTTTTCTGTCCTCCAGAGGAATAATTCTGAGGCACAATCTATGTGATTACTCAGAAGTTCCTCAGTGGGGCTGAATTCCAGTTGCCTACAGTGATAACTAGTTTAATAAATGTAATTAGTCAGCTCTTCTTACTTCACTGTTTCTGTTTACCCAGGCTTTTCGGAATCACCTCCCAAGTAAAATACCTTCAACAAAATCCTAGTCTCAGGATCTGATTTCAGTATGAACTCAATCTAAGAAAACTGATAACTTAGTATTGAAGTCATAGCATACAAAATGGGCTTTAGGACTGAGCTAGAAAATGAATGAACTCAACGTCACTACCCCCTTCTAAATTCTCTTTTGAATCTCATATGAAAAGTTGATGAGTCCAGTTCCCAGATCATTTTTCTTATATGCTTCCTGGTTATACTATTCCATTAGACACATTCACTCAAGATTTGGAAGGTAAAAGAGTGAGAGAGAGGAAGTCTATTGTAGGCCTATGCATGAGCAAATTGTTTATGTGAAAATCAGTTTAATGACTGTGGAGCATCTTAAGAGTCATCCTTGGTGTTGTGTGCTAACATAGTCAGAGGGAAATACCTAAAAATTTCTGAGTTTTGCAGCACCTTCTAGGAGAGCTCTTAAGGATCACTCCTCGAGTGCTGTAATCTGAAAATATTGTTACTGGTTTCAGGATCTTTGTTCCATCCATGATTGTATGTGCCTAGCTTGTCCTTATTAATGCTTTTCATGCTGGAACAAATATGGGCTCTATTATTTTATCTAAACCTAATAAATGTAGGAGGCTATTTAATAGCTTCAGTAAGAAAAAAATGGCAGCCAAATACATGGAAATGATGGTAATGGATATAACAGTGTAAATTTAAAAATAGAAAATAAAATTGATAAGAATCACTGTCTCATTTTTAGAACCAGGCCTGTTTCTCTGGGCCTGTGCTTGGAGTACCCATTTTCTTTCTTATGTGAGTAGTGAATAATGAAGCACATTTTATGTGACAATTTTTATGCAATTTTTTTAACATACTCAGAGTTAAACAACTTTTACAAGTATTCTTCAATAATGCTCTAGATATTCAAATTAATTGTCTTTAGTATGAAAATATTGACATTTAAATCAAGCATGTCGTACAGTTTGAAAATTTCTTGTTTGCATCATTTATACTTCTTATACTGTCCTACTTCTATGCCAACCCCCAAATAAAATTAATCCCCCCTAAAAAGCAAAATAAAATGTACACATACATACAGCAAAAAGCAAAAAATAAACAAAAGCAAACCAAAAAATCAGGAATGGTTCTCTAATGAATAAGCAAATATTTTCAGGGATAGGGACTACACCCTGAAAATCAGTGGTCTAAAGGATGAGCAGATTTATTGATAAGAAAAGATAGTTTGATCAATTTGGCATAATGAATACATGCCTATAGCAGACACCACAATAACTGCAATGGGGAATGTTCAAAACATTCTTGATTGTCATCACTGGGGATGTGGAGATGCTACTAGTAGCTAGTGAGTAGAGTCCAGGGATATTGCCCAACAATACTCAGGACAGCCTCCGACAACAAAACGTTATCTGGTCCAATATGTCAATATTGCATGTTGAATAACCTTGCTTTAGGAAAGTAAAAGCAAATGCAAATGATTGAGGGTGATTTAATTTGTTATTTTCGTGGTATTTCTACAGTGGGATAAGTTACTTTCTCACAAAGATTTCTCTCATTCATAATATAAAGGGAATTCAAATCTCAAGATCGGAATAAAAAGCATCTGTTTGAAATCATATGAATTATAAATGGAACAAGAAAAGTCAAAACATCTTCCTGAGTAAGGCGCATTTTTTCCTTAAGTAAAGTCTCAAATCCATGAGTCTCACAAAAAACCTTAAAAAGTATGGGAAACATGCCTAGTAAAACACAGAGACTGTGAGACCATATGAAAAGGCAGCTCCTACAGCTGTCTCCACCCTCGCCCAGCCAAGAATCTTAGTTATCTCTGTGTTGCAGACTCT
This sequence comes from Galeopterus variegatus, assembly GCF_000696425.1. Taxonomy (NCBI): domain Eukaryota; kingdom Metazoa; phylum Chordata; class Mammalia; order Dermoptera; family Cynocephalidae; genus Galeopterus; species Galeopterus variegatus. Next base: position 35,392 of record NW_007729018.1, read on the forward strand.
CCGTCGCTGGTGGCTTGTATTCATGAACGGAATGCAGGTTTATTTGTCATCCCTCACTGTTACAGCGTATGCTCCCTTCCTCATTCTGAGCATCAACTACCAACATGTAATGGGAAAAAGACAAAATACCAAGTCTTATTTTGTCATTTTAAGTGATTTTTGCCTTCCTAGCCTGCTATTAAGTCAGTTACTGCTGCTCAAAGATACTGCACAGAAGGAATCTTGCTCACTGGTTTCTTGTTATTATGAAGGGTAGTTTCACTGAAATTATGTATCACTTATGATTAGGATCGTGTTGGTATGCACATTGTAGCAGAACTGCAAAATAGCAAAATGGCATATAACTAGTAGAAAAGAGACAGAAACTAAAAATTTGTTTTTAATAAATAAGTGAAAAGGTCTTGATTTGAAAACTGATTTGGGGTAACCAAAAAATGATTGAGTCATTCATATGAGTAACAAAAAAAAAGACTTTCTCTGAGCTGATCATTACAAATTCCAAGTTAGAGGAGTAGAAACAATTAATTCAGAACTATTTAGGCCATTTCTCAAAGAAAATTAAAAAACAGAATGAAATATTAATGTTAGTGCTGAGTTAGTTAGAATGAAACAAATAAATCCTTTAACAAGAGTATAGTTTTTTTTTTCCCCTGAGAAACAGTTGCGTAGTTTTATTCTTCTCCAAAGGCAACAACAATGATATATATTAAATATTTGTATTTTGAAAGGACATTAAGCACAAAATTACTTTTTAATAATAGTTTTCAATATTACATATTTTCCAATAATATGCTGTTCAGATCAAACAATACATTATCTCCAGTACACTTTACCATCCTCTTGTCATAACATTAATAAGTTTTTTGCTTTTCAAAACGTGCAATATGAGAGCCATAGAACATGATCTTCAAGAAAACTTATAGTAACAAGTATAGCATGTAAGCTAAAATGAAAGAAAATTCCATAGTAATGTAAGAATAAAGTCCAATTATCGCTCTGTGGAGTTTAAATGTCTACATAGTGATATTAGAAAAGAGAGTCATAACAGAGTAACTAATATTAGACATGCATTTTTTTTAACCTCAAAAGTCCCTTAAAGATATGCTTGTAGAGATGGCTAGAGCATATGAGAAATGCATTGTTACCTCTGAAGGGAATTATTTGAATTACCAAGTTGTGCAAAATCCACCAAATCTACCAAATACTAATCTATTCCATCAATATGGAGAAAAGAAAATAGATTGTTTTTCATCTGGCTTATTTCATATAGCAATATACAGATAATAAAATTTAAAATTGGTATCTATAATAAAGACATCTTCATTTTAGCAAACTTGAAAATGAAGAGGTCATGACAGGTCAACACAATCCTGAATGATCAATATGGCAGCATCCGTACAGGGCCTAAGTAGAGTCTTGATACATCATCCAAGTCCTACTCTTTCCAGAATAGCTTATCAGACATTTCTTTATCTTTTTTCTGTGAAGGTTTAGGTGCCCAACAGACATTTTGCTGCTGCTACAAAGACTGCAAAGAAAATTTTAAAAATGCCCCCCCCTCCCCCGCAAAGCATCAGATGAAAAAATTAAAGAAAGATGAGTTAGAAAAAATAAAGTCACACTGCTATATGGAAGGTGAACCTAAGGATAATATCTACTTATGATTGAGGCAGATGTACAAGGTGGTGAAAGCTATACATTTATTTATGAAATTTTAAATTCTGGACTTTGTTATTGCAATGTAAGATTTTTGCCTTGATTTGACACTGAATGCAGCACTGGAAAAGAAGAAAAAAGTGGAGCCATTTGCTGGAGTTCTTAGTTTTCCCTACCCATTCACTTCAGAAACCAGTAAAGTTGCTGCATTTACAGGGAGTGCATCAAAGATCAAAACAGAAGAAAATGGAGCTGCATGTGCAGGATAAACTAATTTGATTTGGAAGATTTTGTATGATAAAATCCATGCAGACTTTTATGTAGCTGCTTTAGAAATAATGTCTGAGCTTAATCCATTATAGAAAAACTGAAGAAAAAAAATTTTCGAAAACTTATTCAAAATTCTATTTACTGTAAGTCATCTCGCAAATGCTT
>NW_007729018.1:38041-42585 GCF_000696425.1 Galeopterus variegatus
CAAAACAGAAGAAAATGGAGCTGCATGTGCAGGATAAACTAATTTGATTTGGAAGATTTTGTCTGATAAAATCCATGCAGACTTTTATGTAGCTGCTTTAGAAATAATGTCTGAGCTTAATCCATTATAGAAAAACTGAAGAAAAAAATTTTCGAAAACTTATTCAAAATTCTATTTACTGTAAGTCATCTCGCAAATGCTTGAATTATTTAAAACTGGACATGATATTAATTTAGATGAAGGAGGAATTTTTCTGAGACAATAATAGTAACACTGCATATGTCAAGTGACCAGATGGCTGCAAATCTGAAAATTATGTCTGAAGTTTGTAAGCATAGATCACTGTTTGAGATTCTTGTGGCACACACTTTCCTTAGTTCAGTAGGTGAAAGCTGGTTGCTAAAGATGGAGCCATTGTTATCAAAAGAAGTAGAAACCAAAGAAAATGATATTGAAGCTTCCTAAAAGTGCTGAATTATGAAATTATTTTCAGTGGATTAACAAGCAACAGAGAAAATTTACAACTGCATAGACTCTATGTGGTGTGTTGATATTTCTTTATCATAATACTTGAAAATAAATTTTACCACTGAAAAATCTTATAATGACTTCAAAGATAAGAAAATTTCTCTGTATCTGAAATTAAAAACAACAACAAAAAAAAAAAACATAATATCAATGTCAATACTTATTTTGTTGATGTTTTGAAATTGTGAGGAAAAGCTCACATAAGTGCATGTAGTCCCTGTGGAGAAAGTATGTCTCTAAACATTTATTCTTACTATCTTTGAAAAGACAAACTTAACTACTGACGAGATTCAAATAGAGCATGTGTAAGTTCACAAGTGCCAAAGTCAAAAGTAAACAGAAGGGAACTATTTCAAATAAGGTAAAAAATTGAATAAAATCGTATAGGACACAATTTTATTTTTATAATTTTGGTTTTCACTTTGTATGTAGGATAGCAAATGAATGTAGTCTCATTGGGTTTTATTTCCTGTGTATGTTGTTCATGTATTAATTTAATAAGTTTTTTACCGTTAACTGCTTACTCTGTGCCACACATTGAATTGGGTGCGGAAGTGCAGTCATAAAAACAGATAGACTGTTTATAATCCAGTGGAGGGAATAAACAATTAACCATAGTGGTTCAGTTTTGTATGAAAGATGTCTATGATAGGAGTTTGGGGAGCTGTATTTGCCCATTAGTAGACAATCTATGACAGAATTAGTGCGTTTGAGACAGTGACATTTGAGCTATTGAAGGTCAAGTGAGCCGTTGGTCAGTCAAGGAGGTGAAAATTATTCCAGGAGAAGGAAATAGTACAGGCGACTGGCACTGAAGAGAGCATGCGCATTGAGTGACCCGAATGTATTTCAATTCTCCAGTAAGGAGCGGGATTGTGTGACTTCTCAGAAAAAGATGGGGGCTTGAGACGGGAAGGAGGAATAGTTGAAAGTGTGACACCAATCACATTAGTAAAAAATTCAGTGTGAAGATTCACAGGGTCCATTAGCACTACTAGATTTCAGTTGCTCCATAAATGAGCATTTAAAACTTTTAGTTGAAAATGTTTTCGTAGTACACCTAATATAGCAGAAAAAGCAAATACTTTAGAAGAAATGTGGCAAATACAGAGATTTTTAAAAAATCTTTGGAAGTTGTGTAAGCAAATCCTCACTGGAAAAGAGTAAAGAAAAGAAAGAAAATGTGTATTGAAGGCATTTTTTTCCCCCATTTTTCCAAGGGAAAATATTACCCCCAAATAAAAGTTTACAATTTTTTTTTTTAAATCTCTTGTGTCACAGATCTCCTAATTTTATTTCACTTTCAGTTAAAACCTTCTTTAATACTGTGTATATTTGCCAATTTTATACTTTTGGGGGGACATGGAAAGGACATAGATCAAAGTAAAAACCTTTTAGAACAGGATTTTTTTCCTTTTGTCATCTTGCAGCCTCTCAGTACTCATTGGGTAAACACAGTGACTGATTGACCTGTAAAAAAACCTCCCTAATATATGACTTAAATACTGATAATTTATAAGGAGTTGGTGACTGAAAATCAAAATTTAATTCCTATCTTCCACTATAAATCTAGAAACTGTAACTTAGCAGCATAACCTGATTTTTGCAATAACTGCCCAACGCTGACTTCATCCCCTTCTCACAGATCACCATGCCATCTTTGTGTGTAATTTAGCATGCATACTCTTCATACTTGTATTATAAATATTTTGCAAACAATGAGTGTTCTGTATGATTTTTAGTCCTCAGTATTTTTGAGGGAATGAATTAGCTTGTTCTCCAAATAAGTTATAGGAGCATGAGTCAGCAGATTTCCACATAGCTAATTATGTTAATACATCATATATTTCTTGGAAAGTATAGAATTGTCACCTCTCACATAGGGTGATAGTGATGGAAAGGATTACTCAAAGCCCATTTCTTCTGAGCAGTGAGAAGCCCTGAAGGAGTTAATTTCCATGAACCCTCAAGAGAGAGGCATTCCTTGGAAAATTAACACTGAACTCAGTCTTCTCTCAGTATTTATTCTCCAGGCCAGAAAGTTACAGAAAAGGAACATAGGTGGTTACAAAAGAACAGTACGATAATTGTCATGGCAACAATCATTAGGTTCAGCTGCACCAAGGACATCTGCCCTTGGAGCCAGCAATTTTGCTGTGTTACAATTCTTTATCAACAACAGACATTTTAGCCTGGGGAGAGTTTTTTGTCTTTGGCAAGCTTAACATTTCTATGTGTAATTCTAAAAAGTTAGTCTATACCTGAAACTACAGGGCCTTGGAAGCTAGGTCCTGTGAAATATATTTACTTTATAAATGTTAGTATCCTCCACGTAGAATCACTTGTTTGATTTCTTCCATTTATGTTGGAATTCAAACTACATCTCTTTAGAGATTGCCTCTTAATTTTGCATGTCTCTGTACTCTCGTTGATAAAGTGAAAATGTCTTGGGTTTTAGCCTACTCAGTGTGCAATAACAAAATACTCATACACTCGTTGTCTAAAGAGCAAATTTATTTTTCTTGCAATTCTGGAGGCTGGAAGTCTGAGATCAGGATACTAGTATGATTATGTTCTGGTGAGAGCTCCCTTTCTGGCTTGCAGATGAACATTTTCTTGGTGCATGAGCACAGAGGGAGAAACATATCTTTCTCTCTACCTTTTATTATAAGGCTTCTAATCCTATTACATTAGAACCCCATCTTTATGACCTCCTAAAATCTCTGTCTCCAAATACAGTCACATTGTTAAGGCTTCAGCATATAAATTTGGGGAGGGACACAGTTCAGTCCACAGTATCCTGAAAATAGAAACGATTTTTTTCAAGGTCATAGATATTACATTTATGTATGCATGCATGTATGTAGTTTTATTTAGAGGTTAGTTAGAACAAGAAATAGTAAAATTTTTGTTCTAATCTCCTTTTCTTATAAGGGCATCAGTAAGATTGGAACAGAGCCCACCATAAAGGCCTCCTTTTACCTTATTCACCTCTTCAAAAACCCTATCTCTGACTACAGTCGCATTCAAAGTACCGAGAGTTAAAGTTTTAATGCATGAATGTTTGGGAACAGAATTCAGCCAATAACAGCCCTCAATGCCTCTCCAGTATATCTCCACCTAAAATCCACAAAAGCACCTCACATTTTCCAGCTTGAAAAAAAACCCCCAAAACTACCCATTCATATTTTTTGCATGTATTGTTTTCTCATTATCCATACATTCTTATAATTATTTACCAGAATATAATAGTAGGACTGCCTGGTGTCAAGGGCAAAGCATGCTAGGGGCTTCTCTGCTATTGTGATTAAATCTCAGTCTTAAGCAGGCACTGTTTCCCTTGGGCATAGAGTCTTCTCAGGGATCCTGCCCTGCCCCAGCTGTAGGTCAGAGCCCTAGATTTATTCCTTACATGCCTACACAGGTAGAGGGGTGCTTTTGTTTATTTTGCTCCCTTCCTTCAGTTGCTGCAGGTTTTCACCAGTGCCCTAGGGTGGTAGTTGCCTTTACCTAGTGGTTTAAGGTTTTTGTTCCATAGAAGAATTAGGAAGGATGGACTCGGGATTAGCATTCTGCTTTCCTTGCAGCAGCTTCTTCCCTGAGCCAACACCACCTCTTGCCCTGACCCTAATCTTTTTTGAGAGTTCAGGTGAAATCACTAGAAAAGAACCTGTCAGTAAGTGCAAATTCCTCTTGTGTCTCCAGCCTCCAGAGGTTCATATTTTTTTGCTACCCTACATGTAGCTTTAGCAATTCTTTAAAAAGTATAGCTGAGTTGTTACTAAGGTTCAATGACATCTGCCATAGGTAAGCAAGTGCTCTTTTCTTCCTCACTTTGAAGTCACCTTTCTACCCTCATATTTAGGGTTGTCTGCCCTGCAAATTTAGCTTTCTGTGGATTCAAGAAACGGTATGAATATGCAGATTTCCCTTGCTTTTTGTTGTTGCTTCATACAGGAGGGAAAGATGTTCTTTCCAGGTCTCTACATCCTGAATGTCCAGGTCACCTATTCTTT
>NW_007729018.1:42838-51145 GCF_000696425.1 Galeopterus variegatus
TACTAAGGTTCAATGACATCTGCCATAGGTAAGCAAGTGCTCTTTTCTTCCTCACTTTGAAGTCACCTTTCTACCCTCATATTTAGGGTTGTCTGCCCGGCAAATTTAGCTTTCTGTGGATTCAAGAAACAGTATGAATATGCAGATTTCCCTTGCTTTTTGTTGTTGCTTCATAAAGGAGGGAAAGATGTTCTTTCCAGGTCTCTACATCCTGAATGTCCAGGTCACCTATTCTTTTTTTTTTTTTTTCTTTAACTGACAGATTTCATTTTTAGAGCAGTTTTACATTCGCAGAAAAATTGAGAGAAAAGTAGAATTCCTGCATTCCTCATCTTTAATCATTGCATGGTTTCCTCTTAACATCTTTCATTTGTGTGGTATGTGGGTTAAAATCAGTGAATAACTACTCATACATTATTATTAAATAAAGTTCGAAGTTTGCATTAGGATGCACCCTTTGTGTTGTACATATTATGGGTTTTGTGAAATGCATGACATTAATCTGTTTTTGTGTCGCTATAACAGAATGCCTGAAACTGGGTAGTGAAGAAAAAAAGTTTATTTGGCTCATGATTCTGGGACAGCTGCATCTTGCATAGACCTCAGGCTGCTTCTACTCAGGGTGGAATGTAGCAGGCAGCCAGCAGACGAAAGATCATATGGCAAGAGGATGCAAGAGTGAGAGAAGGAAGGGAGGTACCAGGCTCCTTTAGCAACCAGCTCTCATGGGAACTAATAGAGCAAGAAGTCGCTCACTAACCCCAGGGAGGGTATTAATCTATTCTTGAGGGATCTGCCGGCATGACCCAAACATCTTTCAACATTGCTACATTGGGAATCAGATTTCAACATGAGCTTTGGAAAGGACAAACATATCCAAACTATATCAGAGTACTTCAAAAAAGATCATGGAAAAATGGAATTAAGACACTACAAATATTTCCATAAACTTTTTTAAGACTCTACGTATAATACCATGTATCCACCATTACAGTGTCATACAGAATAGTTTCACTGCCTTAAATATCCTCTGCGTTCCTCCTATTCTTCCCTCTCACCAAACTGGCAACTACAGATCTTTCTCCTATCTTCATAATTTTGCCTTTTCCAGAATGTCATATAGTTGGAATAATACAGTATGCAGGCTTTTCAGATTGGCTGCTTTTACTTAGCGATATACATTTAAGATTCTTCCATATCTTTTCATGCTCAATAGCTCATTTCTTTTTACTGCTGAGTAATGCTTTGTTGTCTGGAAGTATCACAGTTTATCGATTTACCTGTGAAAGGACATCTTGGTTGCTTCGAAGTTTTGTCAATTATGAATAAAGCTGCTATAAACATTTGTGGGCAGGTTTTTGTGTGTACATAAGTTTTCAATTCCTTTGGGTAAATACCAAGGAGTGTGTTTGCTGAATAAAATACTAAGCAAATGTTCAATTTTGTAAGAAAACTGCCAAACTGTCTTCCAATGTGTATGCACTATTTTGCGTTCCCACCAGCAATTAATGGGAGTTCCCTTTGGTCCATGTCCTCAGCAATATTTGGTGTTGTCAGTTTTTGATTTTAGCCATCCTTATAGGTCTGTAGTGGTATCTCATTTTTTTTTTTAAATTTTTTTATTCACAATTCCCTAATGACATGGGATGCTGAATATCACTTTGCAGGCATATTTGCTATTGCATATCTCCTTTGGTGGGGTATCTAATCAGATCTCTGCCAGATTTTATTTGGGTTGTTTATTTTCTTATTGTTGAGTTTCAACAGTTCTTTGTATACCAGTCCTTTTTCTGATATGTTTTGAAAACATTTTTCTCCTAGTCTGTGGCTGATCTTTTCATTTTCTTGCCAATGTCTTTCACAGAGCAGAATTTTTTAAAAATGTTATTAAAGTCCAGCTTACTGTCTTAAAAATCGTGCTTTTGGTGTTACAATGTAAAAGTCATCATTAAAAACAGGGTTACCTAGATTTTTTTCTTATGTTATATTTTAGAATTTTTATAGTTTTGCATATTAATACAGTGTGAAATGCAAAACTATAATACGTCATATTAGTCCATTTCTGTTGCTTATAACTAAACAACTGGAACTGGGAAATATATAAGAAAATAAAATTGATTGCTTACGGTTTTGGAGATTGGGAAGTCCAAAGTCTAGAGAACACATCTGGTGAGGGTCCTGGTTGGTGGCAAGTCCAAAGTCTAGAGAACACATCTGGTGAGGGTCCTGGTTGGTGGCAACTTTACAGCAATGCAGGGGTCTCACATGGCAGAAAATGGAGAAGCAGAGAGAGAGCTCCTCATGCACTCTCCTTTTAAAGTCCTCAGAACCACACCAATAACCACCATTAAACCATCAACTTAATTATCTCTTCAAGGCGCCACCTTTTTTTTTTTTTTTTTTGACCGGTGAGGGGATCGTAACCCTTGGCTAGCTGTTGTCCGCACCACACTCAGCCAGTGAGTGCACCAGCCATCCCTATATAGGATCGGAACCCACGGCCTCCGCGCTGCCAGCACCACACTCTCCTGAGTGAGCCAAGGCCCCACCTTTCAATTACCATAAGAGGATTTCCCACCCTCAATAGTTACAGTGGGGATTAAGTTTTGTGGTGACATTCAATCCAAGGCATATACTTAGGTCTATGAACCATACTGAGTAGATTTTTGTGAAAGGTATAAGGTTTGTGTGTAGATTCATATTTTTGCATGTGGATGTCCAGTTTTTTCAGCACCATTTGTTGAGAAGACTAACCTTTCTTCATTGAATTGCCTTTGCTCCTTTGCCAAAGATTAGTTGACTGCATTTGTGTGAACCCATTTTTGGGATCTCTACTCTGTTTTATTGATCTATTTGTCTGTTCTTTTACCAGTACCACACTGCCTTGATTACCGTAGTTTTATATATAGTAAGTCTTGAGTTTAGGTAGTTTCAGTCCTCCAGCTTTGTTCTTTTTCAATTTTGTATTGGCTATTCTGTATTTTGCCTCCTCATATAAACTTTAGAGGCATTTGTTGATATTCACAAAATACTTTGCTGGGATTTTTATTCAGATTTCCTTAAATCTATAGGTCAAGTTGGGAAAAACTAACATCTCAATATTTAGTCTTCTTATCCATGAACCTAAAATTCCATTTATTAGATCTTCTTTGACTTCTTTTATCAGAGTTTCATAGTTTTCCTCATATAGATCTTATATGTATATATACTTTCAGACTGACTCCTAAGTATTTTATTTTACTGGTGCTAGTATAAATGGTATTGTGTTGTTTTTTTTATTTTATTTTAAATTCCCATATTTTCATTACTGTTATATAAGAAATAAATTTATCTTTTTATATTAACCCTATATCCTACCACCTTGATATAATCATTAATTACCTTCAGGAGTTATTCTGTTGATTCTTTGGGATTATGTACATAAATAATCTTGGCACCTTCAAACAAAGACAGCTTTATTTCTTCCTTTCCAATATATGCAACTTTTATTTCATTTTCTTCATCTATTCTTTTTAAGTCTTTCTGACACCACTTCTCTCTCAGGTAGTTTCTCATTTTCTTCTTCTTCTTTTTCTTTTTTTGTCCCCATACATCTCTGTGATACTTACATTCTACGTGATGTTGAATGTTGCAGTAATCTGTGTATTTTCTTTCTCTTTCTTCCTGTATAGCTTGTGCTTTTTCCTCTTATGAAATGAACCCCCCTTTATATTAATGTTCTTAAAAATCTGGAAATGTGTCTTACTTTCTATCTATCCCCACTTCCTAGACAAGTAGCTTGACACATTGTAGACAGACAAAATTTATTAGGTGAATGAAAGTATAAATGATGGGAGAAAACTTTCTTTTTTGAATAAAAATATCTCCAAGGCAAAGTTGAGTAGAAAATATTCTTTATGAATAGCTAGAAGCAATTCAAGTCTCTAACAACATTTACTAAATTTCTTTAATCTTGATTTTGTCCTCAGGCATATTAAACAAACATTAGAAGAGGATATGCAACTAAATGTGTAAAACATTTTAAGGTATCATTTCCAATTTAATATACATAAAAATGTGAAAATTAAATTGGATATTCAACCAAATCTCAGCAATGACTTACAAACTTTTGAGTCACATGGGTATTCTTTTCACATTCAGGATAATCTGACATGGCAGATAATTAATTTGAAAGACATAAATTATCACAGAGTTAACTAGGTATGATAGCCTATATATTACCAAGCTTATATTTTGATTAATGTGAAAAAAATTCCACATTAAATCAATCAAAACCTGACCCTTTTTAGTTAATAAGACAATTTGTTTAAACATATTGCTTATAAGAGAGAAACATTTGTATTTAATCCCTGGGAAATGTTCACAAGTGGAATTAGTTGTGAACTTTTTATAATTCTATTCAACATTTAATTTGTTATGATAACAAATTAAAATATGTGGATAATTGCTTGTGGCAACTGCCAAGGAAAATTAACATTGACATCACAACTCTGGAAGACATATCTAGTTTGCACAGATAAAATATTTTTTTTTAACATTTACTTATTTTAAGATTTCTGATGTTACATTTTTTGATTGCTAGAATTAGTAAGCTTGAACTACCACTATCAGTGTAAAAACAGAATTGACATAAAGAAACTCCTTTGGAGATGATCTAAATTTATATGGGGAAATAACAGTCCCTAGCACTGTACCACCAAGTACACTTACCAGTAACAAGTAATCATGTCGTTGAGGATGCTGCTGCTATCGTGAGGTTCATGAGAATTCCATGTATATAGCCCTCATGGGCAGGTCAAAGACAGATCTCATTATAGGAAATCCAAGAAACTGTTGTTTCTGTTATGGTGCTTCTCTATTATGGTTAATTTATGAGACTCCCAGCTGAAAAAATTAATATAAATTACTTACATTAAATATAATATAAATATTGTAAAGAGTTCACATTTATGTTCAGCAAGAGAAACAATTACAATACACTTATTAAGAAGAAAAGACATTTATGCTCCATTTGGAAATTGCCTATGTCTAAACTGTAAACCCATCATGTTAAATTACGTTTTATTACCACGTATCTTTTGAAAAAATAATCTTATGTGTCTCTAAGAAGATTGTGTTCATCAAACTTTTGACAGCCAAAGTGACATCATTCTTGTCTCTATTGTTTCTTAAGCTCTTCCAGTCTCTCATTCAAAAATTATAGTAGACATAAATAATGGATTGAATTATGTCCCCCCAAAACTCACTGAAGCATGAATTGTGTTCCTCAAGTTTTATGTATTAGAAACTCGGCCCCCACTGTGACTGTTAAGAGGGTGGGAAATCTTATTATGGTAATTGAAAGGTGGAGCCTTGAAGAAGTGATTACATTATAGGACCATGCCATAGTGAATGGATTAAAACTGGTGGTCAGGGGTGTGGTTCTGAGGACTTTAAGAGAAGAGAGAGGACAGCTCTCTCTCTTGTTCTCTCTGCTACACCATTTTTAAAATGTGATACTCAGCCCTCACTGACATCACCACCAAAGAAAGCCTTCACCAGATGTGTTCTCTGGGGTTCGGAATTTCTAGCCTCTGAAACTGTAAGCAGTAAATTTTGTTTTCTTACAAATTACCCAGTTCTGTGTATTTTGTTATAAGCAACAGAAACGGACTAATACAACATGTAAAGGGTCTCCATTATAATAAGAGATCAGTAATAAAGAGATAAATAAAATAAGAGATTATATTGTTTTTTCATACAAAGAGATTTCAGAATATTGAAAAATATTTTATATATCATGAAATTAGAAAATAAGAACGAGTTGCATCCAAAGAAAATAGTTTCATTAAAAACTTTTCTTTTTCATACATTCACATTTTTCTTCACCTTTAACTTTTCTTTTGAATTTTTAGATTTCCATAATACTCAGATGGAAGAGAAGCAATTATGCCAGGAGGTATAAGGTGTCCTCACCAAGCTTACTGGAAAGACACCCACACTGCATGGCAGTTATCCCTGGATTTACTATCTGTCAGCACAAGCTCACTGAAATGAAAATGTTCCCTGAATTTATCTCATGACTACCATCTTTACTCCACAGTGTCTTTCCTGGGGGAATTACAGGGCTAAGTATCTCTCCTTTTTATAATGAACAATTTAAAGCTCACAGAGCAGAATGTCTTTTGCCCCCTCCCTGGGGAGTCATTTATTTCCTCTTTAAAACATTTTCTTTATTTTGCTTTAAAGAGCAAGGTTTGGGTCCACTTAACTCATTCAGTTATCGAGGTCAGATGAATTTGTTTCTGTATCCTGGAGTGTGTGCTTTCCCTACACGATAAGTGGTTTATGAATGCTGCACTCTTGTTTTATGCCTTTGCTACCTATCTACTTAGAGAGAAGCATTATTTGTTAAAATGCACACTGTAAACTTTGTAAAAATCCATCAAAAATGGTTTTGCAGACAATACATGAATTATCTGAACAGAAAAGATGGAAAACTGGGTGGACCCTGTACTTCCTGAAACCTCACTTTCCCAGAGTTAAAAGGAAGGTTACCCTGGTTATTACCACATTAGGGGTGAAGAAGACCCCATTCTGGTGATATATTCAGGAACACCTTCTATTCCAGGAGTAAATCTTAGAATCTGAAGCAGTCCTTTCACCAGCAAAGCTGCTTCCTTAGTAAGAGACCTTCTGCAGCTACGCTGGGCTGCTCCAGGAAACCTCGCAGGCTCTCACTCCTGCCTTTTCTTCAGAACTTGCTTGCTCAGACTTACTTCTTTTTTTCTGTCCTCGGGTGCTCTTTCTTGCCCTCTCTTTCTCTCCCCCCTCTATCTCACTGTATCTCTCATTCTTCCTGGTTCCATTCTGGACATGGTCCACCACTGGACATTATCCCTGAGATTGGCCTCTTCCAAACACTGTATGATCTTACAAATTTTTATTATCTATCTACTATCTATAACGTCTTACAGTAAAACTCAAAATGGAATGAAAACCCAGGTAAGGATTGCATGATCAGTCATCACATTATTTTAAGCCTTTACGCAGCAAATAATTTTCTTTTTACTGATGTCCTTAGGGGTTCTTACTTACTTATTTAATTGACAAAATTAAGATTTTAAGGCAAGTAATTCTATCGGGTACTGCAATTTGCTCAACAATAATAGTGGTACAATTTCTTAGTTCACCACCATATTTTCTTCACCCCTTAGAGACTGAGTGAGACTGTGTCACTGGATGGTAATACAGTTCAATCTGAAACCAACTTATCAGTTGCATGAAAAAGAAGAGGACAAAATTTGCCCGAAGATAATTAAGTAACAGAAAGGTGTGTGTTTACTTTCTACATGTGTAGCATCCAACACAGTGGACTGGCTCGACTACTTTACATTACTTAAATTTTTCATTATAGTGTGACCACAGATATCCGTTAAGTTCCTCTTATGCACTGGCCCACAGTGCTTACAGTCTGGATTTGTGAAGTATCACTGCTATTTTTCCATGCATGCCATCTCCTGATTCTTTGTTTTAAAGTAAGCTTGTGTCTACACCATTTAACTCCTCCTTAGGAAGTCAAAACAAGTAAACAAACAAAAAATCATATGAGTGAGTGACTTCTTCATTCCTGTCTGCTCTGTGATAAGAGGATTATTCCTGGAGTCTTTCAAAATCTCTTGTATCCATTTATAAGAATGTGGCACTCTACTGCCAGAGAGTTGCTTGCTGGCTCCTAGTATCCTCTATGAGCTTCCTCCAAATTTTATTACATTGTGTAGATATTTCAAAATTTGTAGGATGTCGGTGAGAACTTTCCTAGTTTTACTCTAGATAAAATTTTAATCTCTCTTTGGTAATTTTATCAATTTAAGTACATTAAAAGGGAAGAGATTTGGACATATAATCCTTCCATTTTCCTAGATAATACCGAAGTGCACTTCAATTTTATTATAGACTAATGACAATGAAATATAGCTTCTATTTTAGAATGTACATTTTCTAGCAATGTCAAGTTTTCAGGCACAACCGAAAAATATTTAAGGCATTATTATTCCCACTGAAAAGGAAAAAAAAAAAAAAATCCCTGGAATTATTTCTCCTTTATAGCAGAGAAGTATCCAAATTATTCTGTAAAGCAAAGGAAGCTTTTCCCCAAGGACTGAATGGTATGAGACTGTTGTTTTTATAAAAGTATGTTCTCACTGCAACCTAGAAGGCTTTAGAGAACTAAATGTGACTAGATTTTTTCATCTTGCTAAGTATTCTTCAAGTCACATATTAATTTTAACTGGGTGGACCCTGTACTTCCTGAAACCTCACTTTCCA
>NW_007729018.1:51156-66463 GCF_000696425.1 Galeopterus variegatus
GCTATGGTCTTAAAGTTTGTGTGCCTATAAAATTTTATATGTTAAAATTCTAACCCCCAAAGTGATGATATTAGGAGGCAGGGCCTTTTGGGAGGTGAAGCCTCATATGTAGTATTAGAACCCTCATTAGAAAGGCCCCAGAGAGCTGCCTGGCCCTTTTGCCATGTGACAACACAGCTAGTAGTCATCTTCTTTGAACCAGGAAATGGGCCCTCACCAGACAAGAAATCTGCCACAACCTTTATCTTGGACTTCCCAGGCTCCTACATTGTGGCAAATAAATTTCTGTTGTTTATAAGTTACTCAAATTATGGTATTTTGTTATAGCAGCCCAAATTGACTAAGACAAGGGGACTTTAGCTTTTTCTACATCTTCTTTGTGTATGCGTGTGTGTGCATGTGTGTGTGAGAGAGAAAAATATTGTTTTCACTTATTTATTCATTTCTCTTGCTCTCTTTCCTTTCCTGGTCATACCATATATATTAAATACACAAATTCTAAGTATTAATTATTTTACTCAAACTTAATGAATGCATATTCCATATAGAATAACATACTGAATTTTCTCAAGCCCTCAGTTTTGGATATTTAGACTTTTAAAAATTATTTTTAGTGTAAAAATGATTTTTGAAGACAGATAAACTAGCAGGGACTCCAGACACAAACACAACCATTTTGCACATGCATGAACTCAGACGTAGCAGTGTAACTCTTCTCTGACTGAGCCAGAATGTTAACCAAAATAATTTTAATTAAGTATTCAAATAAAAACTTGATTAAGTACATCTTATTTAAATAGGTAAATTTGAATGTGGCATGCTAATGTTAAATTTTATGCTAATACTCTTCAGATGGAAGATATGATAGGGAAATTAAAGTGCCACAAGAAGGAATTATTTGCAATACTTCATCAAAAATTATTCCATGTGAGATTACTATGCTTTATAAGGAAACTTAATCTACTGCAAATCTTGCATTACAATGAATTCTGAAGTAACTTGATTTAGTGAGATGAATGCAAATTTTTTATTCTAGAAGAAATGATCATGAATTTCAACACTTCATTTTTCATTAGGTGATTTTATGAAAGTTCTTCAATTTTCTAAGAATCCAGTTTCCCTAGCTAGATATCCAACTGAATGTTTTCCATGAGAATAAAATAACAAAAAAATCTGAATACCCAAAGGATAATTTATTCTTTGAATACATATTTGATTTATTTGCTCTAAGAGAAAAGATTTATGTCCTACAGGAAAAGAAAACAACTTTAGCTTCTGTATCTTTTAATCATAGATACTTGAAATAAAATAAATCCTTTGGACCGAATTATCCAGATAAATCTTATAAGATTTCTATTTGAATATATGTATGTGTACATGGCTTCTGTAGATCTCTACTTTTGAGAACATTTTAACATGTTTGTTGATTCAAGAACTAATTGGTGTCATAAATAACATAGGCACTTGCCATATTTTATACTTGAATAAGTACGTTTATTTTTCATCTGGCTTCAGATAGTGTTCTGTTTGTATGTCTCTGGGGAAACAATACTGCTAGCTGCCAAAAAATGACAAAATTTTGATAGATTAAAAGAAATAAAGTTCATGGTAAATAGTTTTCATATACCACATTTTAGGAAATTTGGTGCTTTTTAGACATGATATCAGCAAGAATTGATGAACTTTGAAATGTAATGCCAAATATATATATATATATATATATATATATATATATATATATGAAAAAGTTAGTAGTTTTTCTAATCATAACTACATCCTGGGAAGGCAATGGATTTTCATATTTAAAAAGACATTAAACAGACCCCCACTCCCAGCAATGATGTGGTCTAAACATACTGAAATTGATTTTAATAATCATTGCATGTGAACAACTGAACAGGCCCAAAACCCCATCACATTTGCTATATATATATTTTAGAGAGAGAGTTATGATTTATAAAGTCAAAACAAATGCTGAATTAGTAAAAACTGAACTGTTCATAGGAGAATTATAAAGTTAAGTTCCTGCAAGCCTCTGGTCACAACATTTTCATCAACTGATCACTATATAACCTTGTTTTATGTGTGTTTCTGTTTTTTAAAACCTTGTAGAATATATACTGTTGCTTCATTGACATTGAACTCATGACCAACAGCTTATAGGCCTAAACCAAGCTTATATAACACATGTATTTTCTGCATAAGGCACATCACAGCTTTCTTGCACTTAGCAACACTAGGCAATACTTCAGCCAATGTTTGGGGACAGTGTAAACAGAGAAATTACCAATAAAAATCACAAAACTGTAGAAAACTTGGCACTAAGTAGAACATGAGCAAAATACTTTTTTTACAGCATGGATTGAAACAAGAAGGCAGGAAGTCACCTACTTTGACCTCAGCTGAGAATGTAAACACTGAACAACTCAGACACACATGCACACTGTAATACAAATATAGTAATTCAATATATTTATAATTACATATTAAAATTAAGATCATATGTATCAAAAAAACCTAAAAGGAAATAAATATTCTAGCTACATGCACGAAGAAGACATTTGCATCAAAAATGACCAAGTACACATAAAAAAAGATAAGCAACCCAAGTTTTTAATTGTGCAGATAGTATGAATAGGCATTTTTGCATCTGATGTAAATAAATAAATAAAATATAAAAGTAAGCTCAAGTGAATTGATAATTAAGAAAATTCAATTTAAGTCAGTGAAATTCTATGACATGATCTACACAAGAGACGAAATTTACAGGTCTAACAGTATCACATGACGGTGAGATTATGGAATAGCAGGGTCTCTCAATAGCTTTGTAAAATATAAAAAAGACACATTGGAAAAAAAAAAGTTATTAACAGTAAACTTGAATATGCCAATGTCCTATAATCCAGAAATGTTTCTCCTTAGTATATTCACCCAAGAGCTATGGCACACGTGCACTGAGAACCAATGTATTATGTTCACTGATGGTAGAATGATTAAATAAATAGCTTATGTCCACACAATGGAATAGTATACAGTTAAGAAAATGAAAGCATCATTGAACATGGATTTATCTCTAAAACATAATATTGAACAAATATATCAGGTCACAGAAAATGAGTAATATATGTTTCCATTTGTATAAAGTCTGAAATAAATAATACACATATATACATAGGCAAATGTGTATATGTTCTGTGTGTGTATATATATACACATACATACATAATATGAGTACATCAGTGTTCAAACTGTAAACAGGAGAAGATTATGCTCAATATGTAATTCAGGTTAGTGTGGACTAACACTTTGGGTGACTGGAGGGGAGATATAAAAAGAAACAGCTTCTGGTATTGAATTAATTCTAAACAGAAATTAAAATGTTCTATTTCCTAAGCTAGTTAGCAAGTAATAATCATGCTTGTAATATTATTTTCAAAACATTATGATATATTTTATAAAGAAAATTGAAAGGTCATATTTTTCACATAATGAAGATTTACACAAGGCCATATTACTTTTTTTCCTACCACCCCAATCATCAACTTGGCTGAAGGGTCAGCTCTGCCTAAAGACTCACCAATATCTATTCCACAATTTGATAGGAAAAGCCTTAGCAACACTAGATCTATTTTCCTCTAAAATTAATTCCTAGACACAACATGAGATACGTACTATCCTACCCAGCTGGGTAGAATCACCCAATTGGGAGCGCAGCTAGCCTGTATTTTTCCTTTTTTAAGCTCATTAAGTAGAAGAAAGAGCAATAAGTCATCTGATTTTAAGCTGGTATTAATTCTTTGTAGATGCTCGTCCTTAGACTATTAGTGGGGAGAAATATCACAGACATCATCTGTGATCTAAATTCACTCTGAATTCCCACAAATTCACTTTGCCACATCTCACATTCTAACATTAAATTGCATTAATTTTTTTAAGTCTAAACATTTGTATTATGTTGAACAATTTTACCTACTATAGTTATAAAAATGTAACAGTTTTTCACTTCAATATTTTAAGTGTATTTTATTCAGCTTCCATATTTTCAATCTATATTAATATGTGAAGACAAATTTCTTTATTTATAGATTTATAGTCTATTTAGATTTTAGTCTTTTGGACTTTAGACTTTAGTATTTGAAGGTCCTGCTAATTACCTTGCTTGACCATAGGTAGTTTCATTTTCTCCATTTCTATAGAAATAGCCCAAAATAAGTGATAGTAGCACAGTAAATAATATTACTTTGGACATCCTATTGATCAATTAGTTTGACAGTTGTCTATTACAGTGAAATGGTATTCACCTATCCTGTATAAAAGTAATATTTCAAAATGACAACATAACTATGCCCCAATTATTTTAAATTTATTAAATATAGCTTTTATCCTACTTGCAGAAGTTAAGAGTTAGCCCTGAGGCTGTGTTTATCAAATTTAGAAGAGATTTCATAATTATTTGAAATTTTCATTATTTGTTTCATGGACAGCTAATTAAATTTGGCAACTGAATTGTGGATGAGGAAGGTGCTAAACTGAACATTTGCTTATGACTATTTTTCCAGGGAATGGTATAACTACAGCATCCTTATATCATAAGGTAGTATTCATTTATAGACAAAAGCTATATTACATTTTATATTTTTGGAAAAAGTTATTACTTCTTTTGCAATAATGCCAATTCTCATTATATATTTTCATTTAGCAAAGACATTACAAAACTTATTTTATCATTTTCTCTTATCCCATTACTCTATTCTTTTGTCATTTCTCATTTTATATTTCCCCAATTTCTCTCTTTCTTATTTATTTTTTCTTTTCCAACTTGAATTTTTGCCATTTTGATTTTTGATTCATATTGACCATCCTTCACCATATTTAGTCTATGCTCATCCTCATTTCCAACTAATTATAGAATCAATTGGGTCTTTATAACTTAAAGACTGTAGGATTTATCTGAACCACTTGACTCCTACTAAAAGTGGTAACCTAGTTTAAGTTCTAGTTAAACCAGAACAAGATATTATGGTGGAAAAAACAGAAGTCTCTCCAATCCTTTTCCTGCGTTCTCAATTTATAATATGCAAATGCGGAGATCTCACAACAAGAGAAGATGGAACATAGCATCTCAGTAAGTCTCCATAGAATTTATATATTATATAGATAGATAGATCATAAATTATATGATTATATATATTGTGCATTTCAACATATGTTTTGTTGATAATTTCAGAGCGATGATTGGATTTTTGTTTGTGAATTCAGTTCTTTTCTTAGGAACATATAAAATGCAGATTTTCTCAGCCCTTCTTTAGGTTCTACTAAAAGCTTCTTAAGTATAAGCTTGGAGAAAGAAAATGAAATTAAGGAAAGAGTACTTCGGCATCTTTTTGGCTTCAGATTTTTTTTTATCATTTAGATCAATCTTTTATTTGTTTCTACAACCCGATGAAATTCCCTTATGTCCCATTTCCACTCACAGTGCTTGAAGAGCCTTATATTTTATTTATAGATGCTGTGTCAAAAAAGGAAAGGATTTTCTTCCACTTGTGTTCATAAACAAATTAACTTTTAAAATAAATTTGTAAACATATTTATTACCATAAAGAATGATATGGTAATCAAAAAATAAAAGATTGTTGGAAAAATTATTTTTAAATGTAATATTTTTCCTCTACTCTAAGAGAGATTTAAAAATTTCTAGCTCAAGGGGAAGAACATTCTAATTCAAAATGATATATTAAAGTAAGCTGTGTTAGTTCTTAGACTTTTATTTATTTTATTTATTTTTATTAATGAATGTGAAAAGGTTCAGATGGCATAGTAGAAAAAAACAATATATATTTTCTGAAGTAAGCTTTTTATTTTGAGAAAGAAAGCATGCATTGTGCAGAATCAACTCTTCTTGAATTTATTCTTTGTTATGTTTTGTAGATGTTATCTTTTTCAGTCGTTTCTATCAAAATTTATACATAAATGTTTGAGGGTTCCTATATCCTTACTCATAGCTATATTATATGCTGTGTGGTGTTTTATTCCTTAGAAATTAGAACTGTAAAATCAAATCTATTGTTTACTCCAGTAAGCCCTTGCCCATGGGGGATTCATAATGTGTTGGGCTCCCCTCTGACATAAATTCCCCATTCTTTGCAGGAAACTTGTTTATTAATGCCATAGTTTCCCTTCATCTCAAACTGAATTTACCAATAATTGCTGTGACTTTTTTTATACAACTTTTCAGATCTTTCCTTCAGTGGCAGCATCAGGTAAAGCATGGACTTAAAAATGTACATGGATCTGGATCCCAAATCCTATTAGCTAAGTGACCACAGTCACCAGCTTGTTTTCTTTTTATGTAAAATAAATATATTAATGGTGCCTATTTTATACTATAATGTAGGAATATTCATGATATTCCAATATACTATAATTCTATTTGTACTTATGCCTTTGCTGTTAAAAATTTTCTTACCATCTACTATGTGCCTTAGTTTTTCAAATTTGATTATCCTTTAGGAAACCAAGAGATCAATGTGTTTAAAAAGATTAGAACAATTTAAATTTATGTGACTACTTTTTGTCAATGTGCATATAGAATCTTCTTCAGGCTGGCCTGTGCAAGAGAATACTTGTTCTCTTAGGATTCTAATTAAAACAAATTATACCATTCATGACCACACATGTTGGATCCTGGATTGCTAATGTGTTTTGAACAGATGCCGTATACCTGTCCGAATTTCAGAAATTGATCTACATAAAAGTTGTTAAATTATTAAATATAGTCCACAAGACCTTACTGGAAAGTGACTTTACAAATCAAATAGCAGAGAGTATTGGTGAAAAAATCCATACTCCCACCCAGAAAACCTGTATTTGTGGAAATGGTGACTTAAGCAAATTGTTGTTTTTGTTTTGTTTTTAATCTTTCTATGTTTTAGTTTTGACATCTTTAAAATGGTTAAAAAATATTACCTTTGAAACAAATTGTGAAAATTATATGTGATTGATACAGTTAAATTTAGGTGTTATTATTATTATTACTATTATCATTATTAACATTTTGGTCATTACAAAAATATGAAGTAAATATATGTTTAAAATTCCAGTGGTCCAAGTAGAGATAGAACTACCATACAATCCAGCAATTCACATCCAAGTATATACCTAGAGGAATGGAAATCATTATGCAAAGGGACACCTGCACTCCCATGTTCATCACAGCTCTATGTGCAATAGCCAAGAGTGGAACCAACCTAAATGTCCATCGATGGGTGACTGCATAAGGAAAATATGGTATATATACACCATGGAATGCTACTCAACCATAGCAAAGAATGAAATTCTGCTACTTGCAGCAATATGGATGAGCTTGGAGAAAATCATGTTAAGTAAAATAAGTCAGGAACAGAAGGAGAAATACCACATGTCCTCACTCTTAAGTGGGAGGAAAGAAAGAAAAAGAAAGAAAGAAAGAGAGAGAGAAGAGAAAGAAAGAGAGAAAGAAAAAGAAGAGAGAAAGAAAGAAAGAAAGAAAGAAAGAAAGAAAGAAAGAAAGAAAGAAAGAAAAAAAGAAAGAAAGAAAAAGAAAGGAAGAAAGAAAGAACCACAATAAAATCTTGAATTTTCAGAAGGAGAGAACAGACCTATAGTTATGGAGTTAGGGAGTAATTGGGTAAGGGACACAAAGAATGATGAACATTCTAATAATATTGATTTGATCATCACATACTGTACACAAATAGTGATAATCAACTCTGTACCCTATAAATATGTGTAATCAAATGTTTCAATTCAAAAATAAATTTAAAAAATAATTAGATTTTTTTTTTAATTAAAAAATTCCAGTGGTCCTCCAAATGAACACTTGCACTTGCTTATCATTTTCCATCATGGGATCATGCTTTAGAACACTGAGCAAAGTAGCTTCCTACAAAACAAAACAAAACAAAACAAAAAAACCTTGATGATTTGCCAAAAGAACTTCCTATGCTTCTAGAAACTTCATGCTTCCAAAATCTCTGGCTGCTCATTAGGGTACAATGGTTAATGAATAGTTCAGAGCATATACATTTGAATCATATGTTGGGAATATATCTGCAATCACATGTGTCATTTTCTCACCTGTCAAAGAAACATTGCAACAGACAAGCTAAACAGGCAAGGCAAACTTTATTCAACTTTATTGCAGTAGGAGAAAGAGGTGAACTCAACTCTTCTAGAACAAAACGAGGGAGGATATTTAAATGCTGTCATGAGATAATGGAAAAGTACTAGAAGAATTTAGAAGGGAGATTTGTCAGTGTGATTGGGCCATCTGAGTTTGCAAATTAACTCTTATGGATAATAGGCTTGTACCCTACCACGGAGACTGGAGATAGGGGTGGTATCTTCTTAGGCCATTATATTAAAAAGGAGTGGCTCCCAGGTATAAAAAAGGGAGGTCAGGGTCAGGAATCTGGAAGAAAGCTGTCTAAAGTTTAGTCAAGCTTAGGGGGACATTAAGACCTTCTTGGTCACCTTGCTAGACCTAAGCTCTTTGTAAAAACTAAAATAGCAAATCCCAAAAATCTGTATGGCACTTATATATTCCTACCCTTTGTACAAATACTATTTGATCATAATTCAGGGTGTAAATCTGTGAAATATTAAGTTGCTGTGTTCACCTAACTGTATTCTTTCCTCTTAGAATTGCATTATAATATGTGTCTTCCCGTTTTATATTATGCAAAGGGCATAACAGATAATTCAATAACTCAATCTCTCTATTTTCAGAATCATCCTGGGCTATTATCACTTTTTCTTTTGTGGTGCCTGTAAATGGACCTCTAAGCGATTGATGTCAGAAGCCTGATGTTTTCCGTCTCCCTCTCCTCCCCACCTCATAGTCACCTTCAGGCCTTGAACACTGGAGCCACTCAATAAACATCTGCTGAAATAATGAATAGAGTTTGCTCTAGGCTCATTTCTATCATCCTTAGGTTGAGGTTTTTTGACTAATGAGTCTGTGTAATACTTTCCAGGGATAATTTCAAATAATGCGCCCAGCCCCTGATTGTTTTACCTTTGTCAACTCTATAGCCACTGCCTTGTTCAGCTGAGCTCAGTGCCTTCGTTGTCCATCCTAGAATGTGGAACGTGGAATGTATAACATTCTATAACAGTTACATCTCCTCCCAAACTTAACACAAATATGTTAGTTTAATAAACTATCTAAAATATCAGTTTGCTTTTTGAATAATTTTAAGTCCTTAGACCAATATTTAACATCAAGAATAGGTAGGTGTTAGGCACAGCTTTTCCAGTGTTGCTTTTTTGTTTCAGAGTCTATTTTGTGAGAAAAACTGTCAATAAAATAATCATTATTTCTGTAGCTTTTAGGTGGGCAATATGTAATGGAGACATAGTAAATGAGTTTGCTACAGAATACCTCAGGTGCAGTTCTGTCTCTGAGACCTTCTCCCCCCAGATTTGCCACATGGCCTATTCCCTCACACATATTCATGTTTTGAGGGGAAATTAGACCTCCCTGGGTTTCTAAGTATTTCAGTAAAAAACTAAAGCCTCCTAAGACTTAACACAAACCATGAGAATTAGATCTGTAGCAATTTGTCCCGTTACTCATTCTGATCCAAAGGGATAAAAAACTTCCATTATCACTCTGAGAGGACCAAGAGGTTTCAGCCTGAGTGAGGTCTGTAGGTGAAGTCCCAGGTACCTGGTGGACTAGGGAGCTGTCTGCCCAGGTACATACAGGTCAGAAGGGATGTTCTAGTACTCTCTGGACTACCTGTATTAATGAGTGCCAAATTCTAATTAAAAGAAAAGATGGTCTTTAATGTACTCGGATTTCAATCTTAAATAATACTTTTATTGTACATGTATATTTCTGAATACCAGGTATCTTTAGAATTACCATAAAATTTTTCCCAATTATGCAATAAAAAATCAGTTAGACTATGACTAAACCAAAAGATATTCTATGATTTATTTTCAGGAGAGAAAAAAAAATTCTTTTTTTCTATTTATGTAAAAATGCTTATAATTTATTAATTTGGGAAATAAAGTAAAATGTAGAAGATAAACAGCATTCATGATCTAACCAATTAGAGTGATCACTGGTAATACATTTTTTTTTTTCTTTTAAAACAATACATATGCATGTATTTACATACACAGGGGATTATATCATATACAAGGATTTTTATCCTATTTCACTCATGATTATAATCTGATCTTTGTCTTTGGTTAAAGGTATCCTTATAATATACTCATTATTAAGTATCTGAATAGTATTCATTTTATTAAAAATACAAAACTAATAATTTGTAATATATAAAATGTTATTTTTGTACTTTATTGCATGAAAAATTTGAATCTGTGTTAGTCACTATTGAAGTTAACTCCTGCATGAAATTCTTTGTGAATGTCTATGATTATTTTACTAGAATCGTTTCCAAAATTAAAGACATGTAAAAACTGTGAACATTATAAAAGTTCTTGATGTGTACATCTAAGGTGTCCTCCAGAAACCTCCCATTGTTACCTGTTCACTGTCATAAAGAACCTGACATAATTTCTGATGTTTACCCAGAGCTTTCAAGCCCCACTCTTCCCCAATCCCTTCGGTGCCACATCTGGACAAGCTGATAAGCAAGCTCTTGAGCTCCCTCTGTTGGTGCCCGTGGGAAATTCAAATCAATCAAACCCAGGCCCTGGGTTTGAAACCATCCTGGCTTCAGCACCTGATCACAATAAGAACCACAGACACCTGCCTCCACTTACTCTCAATTCACTCGGGATCTAACTTGAGCGCTTTTTCTTGGGGAACTGGTTTTCTGTTTACTCTGTAACAAACTCTTTCTCACCCATTGGTGTCTGTGCGTCATTCTTCCTGACATCTATATGTTTCTGGGGTGGGGATGGGAGGGCTCAGTGTCCATCCAGCACAAGAGGACAGAAGCCCAAATAAAACATTTATATCCTTATTAACAGTGTAAGAGTATATACTCATTTTACTACACTTTTGTGAACTTGAGTGTAAATAGTTTCTTATTATTTTAAATGGCTAAGAAAATGTAAGATATAACTGTATGTTTTATTTAACATTTAAATAAACTCATTTGTTAGAGGAGGTGTAGCCTTTTAAAATAAATGCACTGAAAAAAAATTCTGTTTTCTTATGTCATATAGGTGGAACATAGCCTTCAAGCTACAATTTATATCCACATCATCTGCTCCTCTTTAATGAAAGTCTGTTTGATCTGAATGATGTGGATAACTGCTTTAATTTTTCATTTCACTTGACAGCTTGCAAGCAAAGTTTAAAAAGACAAATAAAAATAAATAGGATTTATTTAGGAAAAAATGACTTTTTTTTTCCCTTCAACAATACTCAATTTTAGCAATTTTTTTTCATTTCAGTACTCAATGTTTGTTTTAAGAAGAAATACACATACATTTCTAATATTAAAAATGCAGCAACAATTAAAATTTGTTGACATTTTATTTTAAAATTTGGAATATGTTTATATATCTTTTTCCAAATTTTAAATTTACTAATGTTTACTAATGTTTTATTTAAAGGGTAAAATGGAAGGTTTTTGTCTTTAATTAGGAAAACATATATGTTGTTACCAGAAGAAAAGAATAAAAATCACCAGAGCGAATTGAAACAAAGTTTGAGAGCGAGGTTTCTCAAAACAAGAGTGAATCCTCAGGGGAAAAGGAGAGAAGCTCTACAATGACAAGGGAGGTCTTGGATCACTCAAGTTTCAGGTATGTTTAGTAGTAGTTTCAACAGGGTTGAAAATAGGTTTAAGTTGAAGTAACCTCCTGAAACTTATAGATTATCCCTAAATCCCAACTTTTACAGTGCATTTGAATACAGAAAGAGATCCTGATTCAGAGATCTGTTATGTACTGAATGGTTGTGTCCCGCCTAAATTCATGTTGAAACCCTAACTTCTATGAGAAATTACCTGGAGACACAGACTTTAGAAGGTAATTAGGGTTAGATAAATTCAGGAAGTTGAGGCCCTTATAATGGGATTGGCTCTCTTTTAAGAAGAGACACCAGAGAGCTTGCTCCTTGCTTTCTCACCACCATGTGAGGACACAGCAGGAAGGCAGCAGTCTGTAAGCCAGGAAAAGAGCCCTAACTAAAAGCAAACCATATTGGCACTCTGATCTGGGACTTCCAGGCTTCAGAACTGTGAGAAAATCAATATTTGTCATTTAAGCCACCCAGTCTATGGTATTTTCTTATGTCAGCTGGAGCTAATGCAAAGCCTGAATGGATTTGGGTTATCTCCATTTTTATTTTTAATAGTGGTGAGGAAACAGGGATATCATCATAGACTTCAGGGTTTTCAAGATTGTAGAGTGATGAAAGAAATATGAAGTTACTTTAAATTAATTTTCTATAGTTGGAGGTACTGATCATCATACATAAATATACAGAAAATTATATTGTTGTGATTCTAGAAATTGTAGCATGATAGAATTTATTTCACAATATTTAGTTACTTCACCAGCATCATGACGTTTATCATGTTACATTTCATAGAAAACGTTTGAAAATACAAACTATAACCTAAGTGTACATTTTTTATTATGTAAATAGACAGTACTGTTTGAACTTTCAATTTTTTACCCAGTAGTTATTTATAGGGATTTTTTTTTTTTTTTTTTTTTGTCCTTTTTGAGACAGGCCACACCGCGCTCAGCCAGTAAGCGCTGTGAGCGCACCGGTCATCCCTATATAGGATCCAAACCCACGGCAGGAGCGCCGCACTCTCCCGAGTGCGCCACAAGCTCGGCCCTATTTATAGGGATTTTAAAAATTTCAGCTTTAAGTTCCAAATTTTCTATTCATTTCTGTAAACAGAAAGCTAATGATTAATTAAAAACTGATTTTATAAATGTATTTTAGCATTTCTATTAATGCAATCTAAAGTTATTCAAATAAACATTAGTGTAGCTTGTAGCCCATGGTAGCTTTTATATTTTGTAAAAATGTTTAAAACTCACAAAATAGGCTACAGAATTTTGAAAGTCATTTTTAATTTGTAGACTCAGTCTAGTGTGTTGGTTAAGTGTACAGACTATAGCATCAGAATGCCAAGGTTTAAATTCTGGCCCTTCTACCTGATAGCTTTAAGACTTAATTTACTTAAGTAATTTAAACCCTCAAGTTCCTCGACTCTCTCGTCTTTAAAATGTCAATAATAGGCTCTCTTTCAAAGGGTTGTTTTTGAAGATAAAATAGGACAAAACCCTTAGAATTGTGACTCATACATAGTGATAACTTGATAATTATTCTATTAGTACTCTTTTAACTATTCTTCTGTGTGAATACATGTTAAGATCTTCGGTAAGCCCAATTTCATCAGATTCTGCAAGACTTTAGAGTGGATCCCTGACTTTCTGCTCCTGAATATAGACATTTTTTAATCTTGCAGAAATATTTCAAATAAAGATTGAAATATGTGTAAAAATGAATGAAGACCAAAGAAATGAGAACAAGCAAAGACTGTTTATTCAGAGCTTGTTATAGAAGGGGAGTTATTACCAACACTCAGGGTTTTGCAAAGACTCAAAGGAAGGCAGAGGAGTTCATAGTGGAAAGAGGCTTCAGGTACACCCTGATTATTGGAGGCTGTTGGCATGGAGAAGCTCTAGGTGGGCTAAACAGAAGAGCATCCTATGTGATTAGTTAAGGGTACATACTTGGCTTTCTCTCATTGGTCCTAAGTTGGAAGCTAGAACAAAAATTTGGGAGGCTGTCAGTTATTAATCAAGTCCTGGACATTTGTGGACAATTGCTACAGAGATTTTTATTTGGCTTCCTAGATTGATAGAAATAGTGGTCTGACTTCCTATTAATCTGACTTCTAGATAAAAGGCTAGTTTCTTGGGCTGGTCACTGTAGGTAATGGGNAAAGGGTACATACTTGGCTTTCTCTCATTGGTCCTAAGTTGGAAGCTAGAACAAAAATTTGGGAGGCTGTCAGTTATTAATCAAGTCCTGGCCATTTGTGGACAATTGCTACAGAGATTTTTATTTGGCTTCCTAGATTGATAGAAATAGTGGTCTGACTTCCTATTAATCTGACTTCTAGATAAAAGGCTAGTTTCTTGGGCTGGTCACTGTAGGTAATGGGTTGATTTCCTGAACTGGTTACTGTAGGTTATGTAAGTCAGAGTTCTATTTTTATATACAGTCTGGCTATCGTCCATTTGTCTATTAGTGTCTCATATGTTTAGGCCATAGTTGCAGAATATATTTTTAAAATTCTCAGAGTCACATAGTATGCAATCAAAATGATTTTCAAAAGTATATAATTTGACTTAATTGCAGGAATAAGTTAAACAATAATTTATTTAATTAATAATATTAGTTTCACTTAATGTATTTCATTTATTTATTTATATACTTAATTTTATAAACAATATATTTTTCTACTGATATTCTTGATTTTGAATATCTTAGTACATGCCTTAGTAATTTTGCACAAAACGATGAATACATTTAGGAAAGAATGACTGAGCAGGTGTGTTGTTGTTTTTGTTTATATGTGTATGTTTAGAAAGTTACAGAATAAAATAAAGGAAAAAAAATCTGAGACAGAAATAGATTAATGGGTATCAGAAACTGGGGGGAAGAAATAATAATAAGTTAGTAAGTAATGGGTACAGAGTTCTTTTTTAGGATGTCAGAAATGTTTTGGAAATAGATAAAGGTGATGGTCACAGAACATTGTGAATGTAATTAATTCCATGGGATTGTGTGCTTAAAAATGGTTAAAATGGTAGTTGCAAAAAACAAAAAAACAAAAAACAAAAAATAATAAGAGAAATACATTACTAAAGATGTAAAAGATCATACAGACAAATTATGAAAATTAAACTCAACGATTTAGTCAAATTGATAAATTTCTTAGAAAACCTTAATTACCAAAACTAAGAACAAGAAGAAATAATAAGCCTAAATAGTCTAATGTGAACTAAAGCAATTGTGATAGCTATATAGTAGGCCTTAATATTGGGTAGAAAGTTTTATCCCACTTTGTTTTATTTCAGGATTTATTTAGCTATACTAGGAACTGTGCCTTTCCTTATAACTTTTAGAAAAAGCTTACCTATAGCTACAAAAAGACTTGCTTGGATTTTGATAAGCAATCTCATTAATCCTAAAACCAATTTTGAGAAAATTGACATCTTACTATGTGTAGTCTTTCATAAAAATGATATTTGTTCATGAACATGATATATATAATCTCTCCACTTATTTAAGTCTTCTTTGATTTCTTTC
>NW_007729018.1:67347-74558 GCF_000696425.1 Galeopterus variegatus
TTGTTCATGAACATGATATATATAATCTCTCCACTTATTTAAGTCTTCTTTGATTTCTTTCACAAGAATTTTGTAATTTTAAGCATACAGATTCTAAACATGTTTTGCTAAGTTTATGCCTAATATGTCTTATTTTGGGAGGTGATTGTAAATGGTATTGTATTTTAAATTTGGGCTTCTAATGGCTATTCTAAGTATGTAGAAATGTGATTGATTTCTTGTACCCAGTGAACTTGATAAACTAACTTTAAAAATAAAAGATTTTATGTTGATTCTTTAGGTTTCTCTGCATCAACAATCATCTCATATACAAATATGGACAGGTTTGTTTCTTCCTCTTCAATCTGTATGCCTTTTGTTTCTTCTTCCTCCCCTCGCTGCAGTGGCTGGAATTACTGGTGCTGTGTTGGGTGGAGGTGGTGAGGGTGGACATCTTTGCTTCCTAATGTTGGAGTGAAGGTGTTCGGTCATTCACAGGTAAGTATGTTAGTTATAGGGTTTTTGTAGATACCATTTACCAGTGTGAGAGAGTTCCCCCTCCGGTCCTGGTTTGCTGGGAGTCTTTATTCTGGGGGTTTATTGGATGTTGTTAAGTACTTTCTCCACATTAGTTGATATATTTACATGATTTGTCTTTTTTTTTAGCTTGCTCATAATTTAGATTATATTGAATGATTTTCAAATAACAACCTAGCCTTCTATTTCTAGAATAAATCCCATTTGCTCATGCTAAAAAAATAAAATAAAAAATAAAGTTAAAAATGAGTCATATATCCTCAGGAATACTGCAATAGAGTGAATGTGCAATAGAGTGAAGTTTCATATGTTGAAATCCTAATCTTCAAAGTGATGGTATTAGGACTTTAGACCTTTGGACAGTAATCAGGTCATATGGGTGGAGGCCTCATGAATGGGAATAGCCCCCTTACAAAAGGGACCACAGAGAGCTTTGTTACCCTCTTTCCACTAGGTAAGGACACACTGAGAAGTCAACCTTCTATGTATCAAAAAGTGGGCCCTAATGAGACACCAAATCTGTTGGCACATTGGTCTTGGACTTCCCAGACTTCAGAACTATGAAAAATAAATGGGACCAAATCTGTTGGCACATTGGTCTTGGACTTCCCAGACTTCAGAACTATGAAAAATAAATGTGTGTACTTCCCAGACTTCAGAACTATGAAAAATAAATGGGTGTTCAGGACACCCATTCTACTGTATTATGTTACAGCATCTTGAACAGACTAAGAAAAATTATAAAAGTATAGAAACAAAACCGCTGTGTAATTATTTGATAAAAATTCTTATAAATTTGAGAGACACACCAAAAATCCGCTTAGACTTATTCTTAACACAAGTTTTAAGTGTTTTCACCCTTGTTAATCAAATTACTAATAAAATAAACCCCTATACAACTAAAGAAAAACACTTGTCGATGCATAAAAAAATTATTTTATTTAAAAAGCATATAAAGAAAATATTTTAGAAGAGGTCCATTTCTTCAAAGCATGGAATTCTTTATTTCTGTAGAGATCCAAAGAAAGATACAAAAATTTCTTACTTTTCCAGATAAACTCTTTATGTACCCACAACTCATTCAATTGAATTAATTCATTTTATTAAGGAAAAAGCCCAGTGAATAGTAAATAGCTCATTTTAACATAAAAAAATTAAAAAGCTAGCATAGTGGGTAAAAAGGAAACATTCAATTTAGTAATAAAGCATAGCAAATCATCATTACTAACAATGACATAATTTTCACTGCAGTGTTGGAGATTTTCTGAAGATATAATAATAAAGTTATTATTAACTCAATTATTCTTAAGAGATAATAATAATAAAAGTGAAGATAACTTTTAAATTGGATGACTGTTTTAATTGATGTTAGACATTGTGATGGAATGTTATACGCTAAAAATCTTTTGATCTTTTATTTGTGGAAATGGCCTCTATTTTTCTGGAATTGTGATTATAAAATAGTAAAAGTAAATTGAGCTAAAGGAATTTCTTTCTAGTACTTATGCTGAACCATTTGGAAGCATATAAATCATGTTTTGAATAATTTATGCATGGTGATTGTCATGATGTGATGTGTTGTTTATAATTATGCCCAGCCTTTTTTCATTAGGTTTCCAGGCTTAATTTCAGGAAAGAAATCCAAGTTTGCAGATAAGAGCACTTGGTCTATGTCTAAACCTTAAGCCACTACAAAAATCCTCACTGTTTTGGTTCAGTCAGGTGCTACTGCTTTTGTAAGTTCTCCTTTTATTGCATATTTCTTGCTTTGTTTTATCTGAAAAAAAATAGGGATCTAAGTAATTTTATGTATTTTTTTATTTAAAAAATTCTAATTTACATAATTGTACATATTTATTGGATAAAATGTGATGTTTCATTACATGTATACATTGTCTAATGATCAAATCAGTGCATTTAGCAAATTCATCACCTCAAACATTTATCATTTCTTAGTGGTGAGAACACTCAAAAACCTCTCTTCTAGTTACTTTGAAATATGCAATACATTGTTCTTAACTATGGTCACCCTATCTTACAAAATAGAACACCAAAATTTATTCCTCCTGTCTANGACACACTGAGAAGTCAACCTTCTATGTATCAAAAAGTGGGCCCTAATGAGACACCAAATCTGTTGGCACATTGGTCTTGGACTTCCCAGACTTCAGAACTATGAAAAATAAATGGGTGTTCAGGACACCCATTCTACTGTATTATGTTACAGCATCTTGAACAGACTAAGAAAAATTATAAAAGTATAGAAACAAAACCGCTGTGTAATTATTTGATAAAAATTCTTATAAATTTGAGAGACACACCAAAAATCCGCTTAGACTTATTCTTAACACAAGTTTTAAGTGTTTTCACCCTTGTTAATCAAATTACTAATAAAATAAACCCCTATACAACTAAAGAAAAACACTTGTCGATGCATAAAAAAATTATTTTATTTAAAAAGCATATAAAGAAAATATTTTAGAAGAGGTCCATTTCTTCAAAGCATGGAATTCTTTATTTCTGTAGAGATCCAAAGAAAGATACAAAAATTTCTTACTTTTCCAGATAAACTCTTTATGTACCCACAACTCATTCAATTGAATTAATTCATTTTATTAAGGAAAAAGCCCAGTGAATAGTAAATAGCTCATTTTAACATAAAAAAATTAAAAAGCTAGCATAGTGGGTAAAAAGGAAACATTCAATTTAGTAATAAAGCATAGCAAATCATCATTACTAACAATGACATAATTTTCACTGCAGTGTTGGAGATTTTCTGAAGATATAATAATAAAGTTATTATTAACTCAATTATTCTTAAGAGATAATAATAATAAAAGTGAAGATAACTTTTAAATTGGATGACTGTTTTAATTGATGTTAGACATTGTGATGGAATGTTATACACTAAAAATCTTTTGATCTTTTATTTGTGGAAATGGCCTCTATTTTTCTGGAATTGTGATTATAAAATAGTAAAAGTAAATTGAGCTAAAGGAATTTCTTTCTAGTACTTATGCTGAACCATTTGGAAGCATATAAATCATGTTTTGAATAATTTATGCATGGTGATTGTCATGATGTGATGTGTTGTTTATAATTATGCCCAGCCTTTTTTCATTAGGTTTCCAGGCTTAATTTCAGGAAAGAAATCCAAGTTTGCAGATAAGAGCACTTGGTCTATGTCTAAACCTTAAGCCACTACAAAAATCCTCACTGTTTTGGTTCAGTCAGGTGCTACTGCTTTTGTAAGTTCTCCTTTTATTGCATATTTCTTGCTTTGTTTTATCTGAAAAAAAATAGGGATCTAAGTAATTTTATGTATTTTTTTATTTAAAAAATTCTAATTTACATAATTGTACATATTTATTGGATAAAATGTGATGTTTCATTACATGTATACATTGTCTAATGATCAAATCAGTGCATTTAGCAAATTCATCACCTCAAACATTTATCATTTCTTAGTGGTGAGAACACTCAAAAACCTCTCTTCTAGTTACTTTGAAATATGCAATACATTGTTCTTAACTATGGTCACCCTATCTTACAAAATAGAACACCAAAATTTATTCCTCCTGTCTAACAGTAGCTTTGTACCCGCTGACCAACCTACCCCACCCTCTTCTTCCTTTCCTCCTCCTCTTCCCTCCTCAGCTTCTGGTAACCACTATTCTATTCCCTATTTCTATGGGATCAACTTTTTTAGATTCCACATATGAGTCAATGTGGTATATTTTTCTGTGCCTGAATTATGTCACTTAACATAATGTTCTCCAGGTTTATTCGTGCTGTCACAAATGACAGAATTTTATTCATTTTTATGGCTAAATAGCATTCCATTGTGTATACGACATTTTCTGTATCCATGTATCCATTGATGGACACTTAGATTGATTCCACATTTTAGTTATTGTGAATAGTGTTGCAATAAACATGAGAGTGCAAATATCTCTTCAATATATAGATTTCCTTTTCTTTGGACACATATATATATACCCGGTAGTGGGATTGCCGGATCATATGGTAGTTCTATTTTTAGTTTTTTCAGGAGTCTGTTTTCCATAGTGACTGCTCTAATTTACATTTTGTACCAACAGTGTATAAGAGTTCCCTTTCTTCATATCCTCACCAACACTTGTTATCTTTTTGATGATAATCATTGTAACTGGATTTGATGCCTCATTGTGATTTTGATTGGCATTTGCCTCATTGTGATGTTGATTGGCATTTTCTGGATGATTAGTGATATTGAACATTTTCATTTACCTGTTGGACATTTGTATGTCTTCTTGTGAGAAATAAATATCTACTCAGATTTTTTGCTCATTATTAATCAGATTATATGTCTTTTGTTGTTGTGTTGCTATATATTCTCTAGATAACCCCTCGTCAGATGTTCTTTGCAAATATTTTCTCCCATTCTGTACATTATCTCTTTAATACCTTGATTGTTTCCTTTGCTGTGCAGAAGCTTTTTAGTTTGATGTAATTCCATTTGTCTATTTTTGCATTTGTTGCCTTTGCTTGTGAGAATCTTACTCAAAAAATGTTTGCCCAGTCCTACATCCTGAACTGTTTCCCCTAAATTTTCTTCCAGTAGTTTTGTAGTTTCAGGTCTTACATTTAAATCTTTAATTCATTTTGAATTGATTTTTGTATAAAGTGAGAGATAGAAGTCTAGTTTTATTCTCCTATATATGAATATCCAAATTTCACAACACAATTTAATGAAGAGACTGTCTTTCCCTCACATGTGTTCTTGGTCCCTTAGTTGAAAATCAGTTGGCTGTAGATGCTTGGATTTCTTTCTGGGCTCTCTATTCTGTTCCATTAGTCTACAAGCATGTCTGTTTTTATGCCAGTGCCATGCTGTTTTGTTTACTATAGCTTCATAGTATATTTTAAAGTCATGTTATGTGATGCTTCCATCTTTGTTCTTTTTAGTCAAGATTGATTTTGTCATAAAGGACAAGGATTTTGTTAAAAGATTATTTTCAGACATAAAAGTAAACTCATGACTCTTATACAGATGTAAAAATAAGAAAGCATTAAAGATTTCACTTAACTCATTCAATGAGGCAGCCAGTTAGATATTATAACTGGGCCAAGAAAGAATGAAAAGTATGAACATATTAATACAGAGTTGTAAAATATCCGGAGACAATAAACAGGGTTAAAAATCAGATAACAAACTATGCTGGATATAGGCAATGCATAGTTGTAAAGTAGCTCAAAGACAATGAAAGACTAGAATCAGATGAACTTGAGAGGGTGCCCTTTAGACAGTACAAAGCTTCCATTGAAACACATACTTTATTCTAAATTCTTTTGCCATTAACACAGAAAGAATAGTTTGTGATCATTATCCAACTAATTGAGGTGCTCTGGATGTTCAGAGTAAAGGACCTGTTATATCTCATGTTCTGATTATTAAGGTGACTCAATAAAACAGATGAAAATCAGTTCAGATCAGTCCAGACTATATATCACAATAGAGCTCTGACCCAGAACCTCTATAATAACCAGTCCTGGAAGCCATACTGCAATCTCCAAAGCAATCAGCCAGAAGAGTCAGAATTGATCAATGATGCCATCTTCCCTGTTTTTTGGCCTTACTTGCAAGTGAGGGTCAAACAAAGAAAGCTGACTTGCTCCCCAAACC
Organism: Galeopterus variegatus; assembly: GCF_000696425.1. Lineage (NCBI taxonomy): Eukaryota > Metazoa > Chordata > Mammalia > Dermoptera > Cynocephalidae > Galeopterus > Galeopterus variegatus. The sequence continues at coordinate 73,529 of NW_007729018.1, forward strand.
AATGCCATAGGATGCTCTACTTCTAGATAGCCCACTTCCAGCTTCTGAATTCCAACAACCTCCTATCAGAACATACCTGAAGCTTTTCCATCCCTCACTGTAAAGCTTTCCCACTTCCCTGCCTGCCTTTGGACGTACATAGGCGTGGGGAAGTAACAAAATAGGTGAGTACTAAAAATATTTACTAAAAATATTTTATAGTAAAGTATGTTAATATTAGAACATAATTAGGCCAATGAAGAAAATAAAGGAATGGGGTAAGATTTCATTTAAAATAGGATGATCAAAAACAGTCTAACTGAGATAGTGTATTTGAGAAGAAACTTAAGGTATATGAGGGAGCCATCCATCCATGAAAATATCCAAGGAAAAAGCTTTCCAGAAAAAGAGGAATGCAGATTAATGGTGTGTTCTGGGTAGTGGTGAAGGTTTAATAACCAGCATTAGCAGGGGGTGGGGAGAGCTAAACAAAGACCCTTGATTCATGGTGTTTTCTGAATTACTGCGGTGAAAAATACTCTGACCATGGTTAATTTCAAGTTACTAACATAAAGTCACTGAATTCGGAGTTGGAAAGAAAAGTACAATAGCCTACCATTATATAGTATTTCTACTATATAGGTGTAACAATCTATATACAGATATGACAGCTGTAAATAACCTCCAGAACATAGTTAATAGTATAATGCAGTAAAATAATTAATGAAGTGATGTGTTGTAAGTATATATTACACATGTTTTTACAACAATCTATATACAGATATGACAGCTGTAAATAACCTCCAGAACATAGTTAATAGTATAATACAGTAAAATAATTAATGAAGTGATGTGTTGTAAGTATATATTACACATGTTTTTACTATAATTTGTTTAATTTTCAGTTTACATCATTTAATTTGTAATAATGGCTGGGTTTAACAACTGGCTTTCCAAGTTCCTGCAAATTTAACAGTCAGCACTGACATGAAATTCTTTTTTTTTTTTTGTCTTTTTTCCGTGTCCGGCAACGGATCGCAACCCTCAGTGT
>NW_007729018.1:75003-75665 GCF_000696425.1 Galeopterus variegatus
GCCACACTTCCCAAGCGGTGCACTTATCCAGTGCGCCACCGGGCCGGCCCCTGACATGAAATTCTAAGACACCACTGGTTCCAGGAGATCAAGGCCAGTCCTTGAGACAGAGTGAGTGGATACAAAGAGTAGGAGAAGCTAGAGAGGTCCATGGGCACTAGAACAGCTAGGGGGGGTCAAGCTCTTATGTGTGATTTTGCTGTTATTCTGGAGGGCTAGGGAGACACTGGAGTGCTCTGAGCAGAGAAGGGACATGATCTGACCATTATTTTAAAAGGATCACTCTGACTGCTATTTTGAGAATAGATTGGCTTATGGCAAATATAATAAAACCAACTAGGAGGATATTTCAGTAATACAGGGAAGAGATTACAGTAGCCACCCCCCCTTATCCATAGGGGATACAGTCCAAGACCCCCAGAAGATGCCTGAAACCACAGATAGTGCCAAGCCCTACACATGCTGTGTTTCTTTCATCTGATAACCAAGATGGCTATCAAGTGACTAATACAGCAGATATATTGGACAAAGAGATGATCATTTCCAGGGCAGGACAGAGTGGGATGATGTAAGAGTTCATCATACTACTCAGAATGGGGCAAAATTTAAAATTTATGAATTATTTATTTCTGGAATTTCTATATAGTATTTTTTGACTTGGT
>NW_007729018.1:76546-79125 GCF_000696425.1 Galeopterus variegatus
AAATTTAAAATTTATGAATTATTTATTTCTGGAATTTCTATATAGTATTTTTTGACTTGGTCGACTGTGGGTAGTTTAAACCATGGAAAGTGAGGAAACCTTATACACTATGTCTTAGACTAGGGTTAGCAGAAGAAATAGGAACAAATGGCCAAATTTAGGATACTCATTGAAGGTAAAAAATTAAATTTCCTGAAGGACTAAATGTGGAGTGTGGGAATAAGAAAAGAGTCAAGGATTTTGACCTTGAGTTTCTAGAAGGATGAAGTTTTCATTAACTAAGATGGGGAGGCAGAGCATAGAACAGGATGATGTCATGTTAACATTTGAACATGCAAAGTTTAAATGGCTACTGTACAGGTGGAAATGTTGAGTAGGAGTTGGGTATATGAATCTGGAGTTCACGTTTTTATTTTTATTTATTTATTTGTTTTTATTTTTAGTTAATTAATTTATTTTTGATTATACATACTTATAGGATACAGAGTTGACTGTCGGTATTTGTGTACAAAATGTGACGATCAAATCAATATTATTAGAATGTTCATCATTACAAATTGTAATTATTCTTTGTGTCTCTTACCCAATTGCTCCTTAACTCCTCCTCCCCCTCCCCTGGAGGGGAAAATAAAAGCTATTTATGTTTTTAAATAGTTAACTATAATAGAAGAGTTTACTTCCAAACAACTTTACTAATAAAGGCTTAATAATAATTTAATTGCTAGGCATGTAAGACAAGCAATGCCTTTCATTAAGTAGAAAATGTTTACATGGTCACCCATGGGCATACCTAATAAGTATAATTATTCTGTTTTGGAGTGTAGAGTGATATATGTTAATAATATTGGTGTGAGGTATAAAAATATCTTTAATTTTTTTTTTTTTTACTCTCAAATTCTTTCTTTCAGCATGTATTCCCTGGTGGTTAGTGAAGGCCACAATCACTCAAGCAAATTCTGTGCTTTCTAATGTGCACTCAATCATTTCCCCACTGCCCTCAAATGGAATAAAAAGAGGCATGTAAATCTTGGTTTCTCCACCTAGTTACAACTTGAAATAACAGGAAAAAAATTTGTAATGAACGCTATTATATACATAAATATGTATAAGTTGTTTATAAAAAAATCTGTTTATATTTATTAATGAAGTTTATTTTAGTATCCTAGCAACAGAATTCTACCTATTTTCACAATTACAAGTATTAAAAACCATGTTAATGTTCCTGTAATAATTTTATAGTCATTATTTAATTTAATACTTATAATAATTACATGTGGTAAATATCATTTTGGTTAGTGGTATCAAGTACAGCTTTGGAAGCATGGCCACAAAGATACTTTGCTGAATATTATCTTTTCTATCTGGTCTTGTTTGCATAAGTCCCTCTTCACTTATGCTGTCACTAATGAGTTGTAACCAGAGGTTAGACTCTGGTAAGGAGCCTGGTCTCTGTCTGCAGTGCCTTAGTTCTGATTCACGGTACCAATGTGCCCACAATTCTGGGAATATACATAGACCTATTTCTACACTGTGATGAGTATAAGAGGAATATGTAGTTATCCCTCTTCCCTGCTAAATGCAATCTAGTTGAGGAAATATAGGAAAACTTAATTATATTAAAATTCAAAGAAGTTAAATACTTTAAAAAAATANCTGTCACTAATGAGTTGTAACCAGAGGTTAGACTCTGGTAAGGAGCCTGGTCTCTGTCTGCGGTGCCTTAGTTCTGATTCACGGTACCAATGTGCCCACAATTCTGGGAATATACATAGACCTATTTCTACACTGTGATGAGTATAAGAGGAATATGTAGTTATCCCTCTTCCCTGCTAAATGCAATCTAGTTGAGGAAATATAGGAAAACTTAATTATATTAAAATTCAAAGAAGTTAAATACTTTAAAAAAATAAAAATACAATGATATAGAGGTCAAAAGATGGGAGAAACCACAGCCAGTTGGATAAATCGGGAAAGCTTTTAAAAATAAAGAAGTATTGAGTTTGAACATGCAGAATAAATAGTGTCAACAGGTACAAATAATAGTGAGAATTCACAAGACAGAGGGGTAAAGTGTGACCGAATATCCAGAAACTGGAAAAAGAAGAGATATTTGAAAAACAAATGAGTTTGGCTGGAATGAAGGTTAGCATCAAGGGACAATAAACATTAAGGCTGAATGATAATTTGGCGTCATCTATTTGGGAGGCTTCAAAGCTAGTGTGAGGTTGTTTTTGTTTTTGTTTTTGTTTTATAAGAAATTGTAATTCTTCCCATGTTTGTCATTAAGGAATTGATATGATTGCAAACAAGTTTTGGAAAATAAGTCAGTGGGTTTTAAACATTGTAGGACCACAATTAGGAGAGTAACAGTAAAAACAGAAGAATGAGTTACATCAGAAATTTTGGAGGTACAAGCCACAGGAGTTGAGATATGGTTGTGTATGAGAGATAAAAAAAACAACCAAACAAACAAAAAGTTGAACCAACATTAACTGTGGGGCTTTAAGACTGAGTGACAGAGTGCAATTAAGAGGAAAAGGAAGTCAAAAAGAAACACAGATGTGGACAAATAGAAGTCT
>NW_007729018.1:79644-81448 GCF_000696425.1 Galeopterus variegatus
TCAATGGGCAGGTATAATAATATGAAGCATATTTCATACCAATTTTGATATAAGATAGAATTAAGAATGGCCTGCATCATAATCATCTAAGGTTAATAAATACAACTCCCTGAACCTTTCCCTGACCTATTGAATCAGAATCTCTGGGTAGTGGTGATCTGGAGTCTGAAGACTGAATGAGCAATCCAGCTGGATCCTACATGTACTGCTAATAGACATAAAATGAACTATTTGGTATATTAAAACCTTTACTCTTTTACATTTTTTCAGTAAGATACATCATCCCAATGAGTTTAATATTATTAAAATGGCTAGAACACCAAAATTCAGTCTTATTTGTTACTCAAGTCTAGATATTTTCATATAATTAGCTCTCTTCAACCCCACAGAAATTGTCTAGAATACTTAAATCCTGAAGATAGATAACATCAGCAAATGCAATTCCTAACAATTCATATATCTTTACTTTTGATCCAGTATATTCCTCCAAAGAAAATTGGATATTTATTAATGGTATCTCAGTAAGTAAAAGCCATTTAAAAACAAGATCAGAAACAGATTGTTGGGAATCAGTGCAAGTTCCATAGTTTGTAGAATCATTGTTCTATAAGCATAAGTAAATCAACCCAATTCTAANTATCATCACCATGAGCAATATATCAACAGAAAGAAAAGCAATATAGACATCCCACACTAAGTCACATAATCAATGTGGCCTAACAATATGCATTAAATTACAAATAGATTTAAAAAAAAAGAAAGGGTGTGCTTTTCAGATGACAGGACTGTTTGTCACCTTTAAATGACTTCATTTCCCATTTCAATCACCTTGGTTAATGAGTAAGAACAAACATATATTCATCCAAGTAAATATTCCACCAATCAGATACCAATGAGAAGGCATAATATCTTAATGTCCTCTGATTTCATATTCCTGGAACACTTGCTTGGTGCTGTGTGAAATGCATGTAGATACAGCAGGAGCAGATAAAAAGCAATTTGACCAACTAGTGGTTTGTTTCCTTTGAGATAAGCAACATATAGAACACAGTGAAAAACAGGGGAACAGGAGGCATGAATAAACATTAAAAGCAGAAAATGTGATTACTTTATCTTGAATAATTTATCATTCGTTTTTTAAAAATTATTTGTCTCTTCTGCACAGTAATAGGTGATGTTAAAAGGAAAAAAAATGCTGAGTTTATGCTACTAAAGCAAAAATTAAAAAAAGCAAATAGCAAATGCAAATTTAAAAATGGCATTCTGAAATTCCCAAACTAATGACTCTTCTTTTCTCTTAATCAATCAATAAAAAGAAATAAATATTGCTTATATTTACTAAATCTTTGCTTTATATTTTATATTTTTTGATATTATAGCATGAGCATAAGGAATAGAGAAAAATTTTAAAATGTCCAACTCATATTCCAAACGTATTTGTTCTAACCATCCAAAACATAGGAAGCTATTCTATTTTTAATGCTTTACACCTCCCCAGGGGAAAGTAGAATATAGCAACATAAAGTATTTGGTAAAATGATTAATAAATACTAGCAAAAACTTTTGATGACCTTCATGTGAGATATTCCTGTTTTTTTACCTCTTACAGAACCCAAATTTTGATAATTTGTTTTTATTCATTTAAGGCAGATGAATAATCTTATGTTACTTGCATCTAAAAGCATATTGAAGTGCCAAGTGTGTATCAACTAAACCAATATCTACTCAATGAATATTCTGTATGCTTAGTTTTAGGAGAAAGATTGGAAATTGGAAATTTCTTGTTAATGATTGTATTTTTTTT
>NW_007729018.1:82663-95722 GCF_000696425.1 Galeopterus variegatus
CAAGTTCCATAGTTTGTAGAATCATTGTTCTATAAGCATAAGTAAATCAACCCAATTCTAATGACAGGATTTTAGTGTGGATTTTGATCATCACAACTGTTTCACCCAGTCTGTTGCCTTAATGACCAACACAGTAAATGTTTCTCCTTTTCTTAAATATGCATGGAGGTAATTTTTAAATTCATCACAGGCTAAAGAAATGAGTGTTCTACTGGGACTTGTTCTCAGTAACTGGGCTGCAGCATCTGCCTGCTAATCATGAGAACAAACAAGAATGGGTTACGGAAAATAACTAACTGCCTTGAATGTACATGTGTGAGTTTATTTGCATTCCGTGCTGATACAAACACAAAAGTGGCTTTGGAAATATACCACTGATAACATACTGTCATTTGTAATGGCGATTATGCTAGAAGAACTTACTGGAAAATAACTACTGAAGAAGCGAGCATATAGAAATCTAAAATGTCAGTCACACTCTCTGTCAAGATATTCTGCAGCAATATGACTTTTTATTACGGAGCAAATTACTTTATTTCATCCAGTGGTATCTTTGTTCAACCAGTTATAAAAATGATCATATGCGAATAAGCCAGAATAATTATGAATACCTCACAAGCAATATTAAATATGCAAGAATCATGATGTGTCCACATTTGAATGTATTATTATTCAGGATTATATTTGCATATTCATAACTTACAACTTTACTTTTTTTCTAAATACAAATGTGAGAACACTTCTCGGTAGGTCCAATAACAGGATTTCTGATTTGAGGAAGTAATTTTTTTTCGGACAAAATAAGAAGATAAGGTTATTTTTAGGTGATATGACTAAAGTAGCAGGCTTTTAAAAAAAATACCAGAACATGATGTATCTAAAATTTTGCATAAGTATTTTTTTCATATAATACATACTTAGTGACTTAAAAAAGTAATAGGCTGCTTTTTCATAAACACATAACTTTGTTCAAATTATTTTCAATTTACATTAACAATTTGGGTTAAGGTTTGGGGAAGAGAATCTTCATAAAGTCAGACAACTATTTCTAGTTTCTGGATCTGTAAGAGAAATTCTATAATTGTGTTTATTTAGGGAAATATTTTAACCGGAAATATGAAACAAAACAATTTTATTTAAAAAGTCAGCTTATTTGCCTTATGTCCTATAGCAGAGATGTGTTTTGCTTCCTCAATAGCATGTTACATATGCCTCTACTGGGGTGTCTTGGATTGAATATCCCCCAAAAACTTAGTCCTCACTGTGACAGTGTAAAGAGGGTAGGGAGTCCTATTATGGTAATTGAAAAGTGGGGCTTTGAAGAGGTGATTAGATTGTAGGACCATGCCATAATGAACGGATTAAAAGTGGTGGTCATGGGCATGGACATGGTTCTGAGGTCTTTAAAGAGAGAGTGAGTAAGGAGATTTATCTCTGCTCTCTCTTTGCTCTGCCATTTTCTGCAATATGATGCCCTGCATCACTGAAGTCTCCACCAAGACCCTCACCAGATGTGTTCTGTGGACTTTGGACTTCACAGCTTCTGAAACTGTAAGCAATCAATTTCATTTTCTTTATAAATAATCCAGCTCCACATATTTTGTTATAAGCAACAGAAACAAACTAATGTATGTGGATATACATATTATCACATATTTCCACATAGTTCTATTTCTGAAACTGTAAGCAATCAATTTCATTTTCTTTATAAATAATCCAGCTCCACATATTTTGTAATAAGCAACAGAAACAAACTAATGTATGTGGATATACATATTATCACATATTTCCACATAGTTCTATTAAAAAAAAAAATCAAACGTTCTTGCTAGTTATTTCCTCAGTAGTCAAAAACTTGCCTTTAGCTTAGTATCTTCCAACCAAATACTATCCTAAGACCTTTATACATATTTTCTTTTCCTAAGTGAACTAAATTCAAGAGAATGTTAGCAGTAAACAACTTAAACCCAATCTGAAGACTTTTTATCTTCAACAAGCCATTAAATGAACATTTGGGCTAGTATAATAACATTCTCAATCACTCTTGGAAAATAAACATTCCTACAGGTATTTTAAGCTCCGAACAATCCATGTTAATAATTAAAATTTTCATCCTAGTGTAAAATAAAAATAACTAAAACTCTTACTAAATTTAGAACTTCTTTACTCCTCCAACTATGTACTATTTCAGGCCTAGAGATGGGTGATGAAAGAGTGGAAATGGCCAGTTTCTGATCTCCATCCTAGCTAGACTTTCTTTGCTCCAGTCATTTCTGAGTTTCCCTATCCCTCTAGGATTTGAACCAGAGGAAAGGTCTTTGCTGGCATGGAGATTATCTTGTTGGCAAGTATAATTGTCTTCTGGTGTCAGAGCATGGTGAGTGGTTAGAGATGTTTCTTTCTTTCATGGATACTTCAAGCATTTTGATTTTGATTTTGTTTATTTTTAGTTGTCACATAATAGTTAAACATATTTATAGGGTACAAGGTGATGTTTCAATACATGTATGCGATGTATAATGATCAAATTAGGGTAATTAGCTTATCCATCACCTTGAACATCTAACATTTCTTTGTGGTGAAAGCATTTAAAATTCTGTCTTCTAGCTATTTGAAATATAGAATGTATTTTTTTTAACTATAATCAATCATCCTACTGTGCAATAAAGCACTAAAACTTATTTTTCATATTTAAGTGTAACTTTGTACCCGTTGAATGATCTTTTCCCATTCCCCCTAGCCCCCTATCCTACCAAGCCTCTGGTAATTACTATTCTACTCTTTCCTTCTATGAGATCAACTTTCTAGATTCCACATATGAGTGAGATCATGCAGTATTTGTTTTTCTGTGCCTAGATTATTGTACTTAATATAATGTCCAGGCTCATCCGTATTACCACAAATCACAGGATTTCATTCTTTTTATGGCTGAATTGTATCCCATTGTGTATATACCACATTTTCTTTAATCATTCATCTGTTGATTGACAGGTTAATTTCATATCTTGGCTATTATGAATAACTCTACAATAAGCATGGGAGCAGAGGTATCTCTTTGACTTTCCTTTTCTTTGGATACATAACCAGTAGTGGGATTGCTGGATTATATGGTAAAAAAAGAACTTTGAGAACTGTACAAATCCATGTATATTAAACAGTATGCTCCGGAACAATGGGTTGTTTAAAAAATTAAAACAAAGAGAGAAGTCTCAAATAAAATCAAAATTGAAAAAGGAGACATTACAACTAAATACACAGAAATACAAAGGATCATTAGAGACTATTATGAACAACCATGCAGAAATGTAAAACCTGAACAGACCATTAGCGAGTAATTAAATTGAATCAATAATAAAACATTTTCCCATCAAAGGAAATAAAAAAACAAAACCCAAAAGCCTAGGACCTGATGACCTCATTGCTGAATTTTACCAAACATTTAAGGAAGAACTAATACCAATTCTTCCCAATCTATTCCAAAATTTTAAGTGGAGAGAACTCTTTCAAACTCAATCTATGGGGCTGGCACTGCCCTGATAAAGGACACCACCACCACAACAAAATACTATAGGCCAATATCTCTGATGAACATAGATGCAAAAATCCTCAGTAAAATACTAGCAAACCAAATGCAATATATCATCAAAAAGATTATTTACCATCATCAAATGGGAATCATTTCAGGGATGCAAGGATGGTTCGACCTATACAAATCAATAAATGTGATACATGACATTAACAGATGAAGGACAAAAAAACATATGATCATCTCAATAGATTCTGAATAAGCATTTGATAAAATTCAACATCTCTTCATGTAAAAAACTCTCAACAAATTAGGTATAGAAGGAATGTATCTCAACACAATAAAGACAGTATATGACAAACCCACAGCTAATATCATACTGAATGGGAAAATGTAGGAAGCTTTTTCTCTAAAATATGGAAAACAAGAATGTCCACTTTTATCACTTTTACTAAGCAAGGTACTGGAAGTCCCAGCCAGAGCAATTAGGCAAGAGAAAGAAATAAAGGATATTCAAATTGAAAAGGCAGAAGTTAAATTGTCCCTGTTAGTATATTACATGATCTTATATATAGAAAATCCTATGTACTTCACCAAAAACACTGTTAGAATTAATAAATGAGCTCAGTAGTGTTGCAGGATATAAAATCAACATGCAAAAATCAATAGCATTTCTATACACCAATTCTGAACTATCTGAAAAAGAAATCTAGAAAGCAATCTCATTCACAATAGCTACAAAAACAACACAGAACAAAACAAGGAACAAACAAAAAACCTAGAAATAAATATAACCAAAGAGGTGAAAATCTCTACAACAAAAACTATAGAACATTGATGAAAGAAACTAAGGGGACACAAGTAAATGGAAAGACATCCTGTGTTAGAGGATTGGGAGAATTACTATTGTTAAAATGCTTAAATCAAGTTTAAACATCCCTCAACAATCCAACATAAGTTCATCCATTAGATCAACAAACATTTACTGAGTTTCCAGATACCATTCTAGGCAGTGAAAAAACTTCAGTAAGCAAACAGACAACAATCTCTGTTCTCATGGAGCTTAGATTTTAATGAGATAGAAAATAAATTAGGCTGTTAAATGAATAAAATATACACTATGTGCAGTGGTTAAATTTTATGTGTAAACTAGACTAGGCTACAGTTCCCAGCTGTGTGCTCAAACACTGGTCTAGATTTTGCTGTGAAGGTATTTTATAGATGAGATTAACATCTACAACCAGTTGACTAAGGAAATTACATGGGCTTTGTCCAATCAATTGATTACCTCATAATCAACAAAAATCCTACCTGAATTTCCCTTCTGCCAGCCTACCCTTTAAATTTAAAACTCAGGACTATGTCAATCTCTGATTTCTCAATCTGCCAGTTTGCCCTACCAATTTCGGACTTCCCAGCTTCTGCAATTACCTGAGACAGTGTCTTAGAATAAATCTCTTCTAATATATTAAGAGGATATAGAGGATTATATATCTCCTATTGGTTCTGTTTCCCTGGAGGACCCTGACCAATATACTATATATTAGAAAGTGGTAAATGCTTAGGAGAAAGATAAAAACTGATTGAAATATGAAGTATGTATATATGAGTGTAAAGATGTGTGTGGATAATTTTTAGGTTTGGTGTCCAGGTGAGACCTCACTGAGGAATAAACTTTTGAGGAATGAAAAGGAAAAGTAGGCAATCTTGGGATTGTGTAGGAAGAAAAACATTCCAGGCAGAGTAAACAGCATGTGCAAAGCTCTTTGAGCTGAGACCATGACTAGCCTGCTCAAGGTACAAGAAGAAGCCTGTGTCGGCGAGTGAATTGAAAGAGATGCAGAGGAGTAGGAAGTGAGGTCAGGCAAGCAGCAGAGACCAGATCATGCAAGACATGATCAAACCTCGAAGGGCATGGTGAAAACTCTTTGGTTGTTAACGAAAGTAAATAGAAGGCTGCAGGATGATTTTGAGCACAGGACTGGAATGACTTTGATTGCTATGTGGAGAGTAGACAAATGAAGGCAAAGGAAGGCGGAGGCAGAACAGTTTAGGAGGCTATTGTGTTAATGGAGGTGGGTCATGCTGGTGACTTAGCAGAGTGGTGGCTATTAAGTGGCAAGATGTGGTCAGATTCTGGAAAGTAGTCATCAGACTTCTGACAAGATGTGGGTTAATACAGAAATAGAGAAATCTAGGACAACAGCAACGTCTGGCATGAGCAATTAGAAGAACTGAATAGTCATTAGTTGCAATGAAAGAGACACAGAAAGGGGTGAGGAGCTGATGGCTAGATGGAGGGCTTCACCCTGTGTAGGTGTGAGCTACACAAGTCTGGGGGGCACACGTGATCTGACATCAGAGTTTTGTCCCCAGTCTCTGGGCTCCACAAAAGCAGCAATTGCAAATGTTCTAATATAACATCCTGTTATAAGAATATTAACCTCTTTGATCCTTACAAAAACTATTAGGGTAATGATATTTCCTCAATTTCACAGATTAGAAAAAGCAGACTATATCATTTCATATTTATGCTGTGTCTTTCTCAGATAGCAAACTAAATCACTGAGTGTATTTTATTAAGAACCACTCAAAGTGCACTAACGACATGCATGGGATGGGTCGTGATGCTCATTAGGCAGACCATCCCATATAGACAGTTTTAAACATTGTTAAGTAAAATTTACTCTCTGCTTTCCCTCTATACTGAGATACTTTTTTTCTAATGACATCCAGTAGAAGCACGGCTTTCAGTGTTTCATTTTCTCTTAGCTTTTTTGTGGCAACAAATGGCCTCAAATATCAGAAAATGACAATAAATGCTTATTAATTGCACATCTTACTTGAGGGCTGTGGGTGAGCTGAAGTAGGTGAGTTGTGTCCAGATAAAATGAATTCAATTAAGTTCCATATATTTTTCTTCTGGGATCCAAAGTCAGAGGTAAGTTAGGGGAAATATCAGTATATCTCAGACCCCCACAAGACTGGAAGATACATTGAGAGTATCCAGTTAATACAGGATGGGAGTTAAACCCAAATTCCATTTAATCCCAAACGTTAGGTGATCTGAGTTAGCACCTGGTTAAATATGCCTTAAAAACCCAAACAACAAACACACATATATTCTTAGAATCCTAATAAGCCATGCAATGATGTAGGAAAATATGGAAGATGAGAAATTTCTAATATTACTAGATTAGTATGATATCGTAAATCAAGAATTATCTTCACTTTCTCTCTCTCATCCTATCTTTTTTCTGATGTAAACTACTCCACTAAACTAGTTTAGGTTTATTTTACCTTTCACATAAGAGTTATCGAATTTCAAAATTGTATTGTTTTTGCATTTTTCTTTTGCCATATACAATAGGGTCATTAAAGACCTCGAGTGACTTATTGAAATTATACATGTGCACTTTGGGAGTGTGAATTCACCAAGTTGTGTATGGGTTAGTTTAACTGGAGAGCTTGTACTTAGGCCTCATGATAGCCATTTTAATCATCTTTCCATTGTTATTTCCTTCTATCAAGTATTTATTTAGTTTTGATAAATTTGAAAACAACATTCTTTGGATAATTTCATAATTTAATCCAAAATTTAAAGTTAACAAAAAAGATTTGAGCAGCTGAAATAAACTTTCCATATAATATTGAAGGACAGTCTGAATGCAACACTCAGTGTTACTTCTCAGTGCCCTCTGTCTTGCACTTATAGCAAATCTTTCTCCATGAGGCACCCAGACACTCATAGTCAACCCCCAAATTCACATCATCAGAGTTCTTTGTTATGCATATTTTATGCATAAAATTTTATGCATATTTTTATGCAATATCAGAGACATAAATTCCCCCTTAATGCTTCAGCTAATGATCTGAGCAAAAGACCTTGATGCCTTAGAACTGGACTACTTCACGATAATTTTGTAAGCCAGAGCTTACCTGCACTGGGGAAAGCCAAAGAAAAAAGAGCAAACAGCAACTAAACATAAACTCCTTTCCACACACAGAACATTGGTTTACAGTTATGGGATACAAAAGTATTGTCGAAAAAATTATACAGCTTAACTTGTGATTCCTTAATAAAATGTACTTTAAAAGTTCTTTTGCAAGCATTAAGAATTATATTTCTGGGGTTTGAAATATCCCCAAGCTGTGAGGATAATGAATCATTATAATAATTTCATCTGATCTGATAATTTCATCTGATCATTAATGATTTGGATGAAAATACTATTTGCCTTCTTATTGCATACCTGTCAGTTTTGTTGTATTTTATCACTTAAATGAAATTCAGAATAAATGTTGTTTTGAATAAATATTTATACCTGATTTGTAAAGACATTTGTAACACTAAATTTTTTGAAAATGTTCATTACCTTCCAGCTCTCTATTCTGTCACATGACTGCATGTGTCATTTTGGAACCTTAGACCTATCACCACAATATGGACACTTTGCTTTTGGCTTTCATAATATTTGGAATTTGCACATTTACTGTACTTACTTTACTTATTTTTTATTGGTTATGAATATTCATGAGATACAAAGCTGATTGTCATTCTTCATGCCCATGATGTGAGGGCCAGATTCATACTGGCTGTATACCCATTACCGCAAATTGCATTTGTACCCTGTGTCCTCCACCCAATTTTCCCAATCTCCCTCCTCCTCCCCCTTCTCCCCACTCCACTTTGTAGCCCATAGAATGTTCTCACCCTCTTCAAGTCCAATGCCTACTGTGGTCTTACTTTCCTTCCTTCTTTCTCTCTTAACTCCCACATATGAGTGAGCACATGAGGTATTTATCCCTCTGTGCTTTGCTTATTTCACTCAACTAAGTTTCTCCAGACTCATCCATGTTGTTGCAAATGGAAGTATTTCATTCTTTTTTTATGGCAGAGTAGTATTCGGTGGTGTATATACACCACAGTTTCCTCATCCAATCATCCATCAATGGACATTTAGGTTGGTTCCATGTCTTGGCTATTGTAAACAGAGCTGTGATGAACATGGGAGTACAGATATCCCTTCAACATGAAGATTTCCACTCCTCTGGGTATATACCCAGAAGTAGGATTGCTGGATCATATGGAAGGTCTATCTGTAGTTGTTTGAGAAACCTCCATACTATTTTCCATAGTGATTGTACTAATTTACAGTCCCACCAACAGTGTAGGAGAGTTCCCATCTCCCCACACCCTCGCCAGCATTTGTTATGACTGTTGTTTTGATTATAGTCAGTCTAGCTGGGGTGAGGTGGTATCTCAATGTAGTTTTAATTTGCATTTCCCTGATTACTCGTGATGATGAGCATTTTTTCATGTACCTGTTGGCCATTTGTATGTCTTTCTTTAAAAAATGTCTGTTCAGCTCTTTTGCCCATTTTTTAATTGGGTTATTTATTTATTTATTTATTTTTTACTATATAATTGTTTGAGTTCCTTGTATATTATGGATACTAATCCCTTGTCAAATGCATAGTTAGCAAATATTCTCCCACTCTGTAGGTTGTCGTTTCAATCTGTTGATTATTTCCTTTGCTGTGCAGAAGCTTTTTAGTTTGATATAGTCCCATTTGCTTATTTTTCCCTTTGCTGCTTGTGCTTTAGACTCCTGTTCATAAAGTCTGTGCTCAGATCCAGTTGCTGGAGTGTTTCACCTATATTTTCCCTTAGTAATCAGGTAGTGTTATGCCTCTAGCTTTATTATGTTTGCTCAGGATTGCTTTGGCTATTTGGAGTTCTTACTTTAGATATAACCAACCTGATAGTATCTCTTTAGGATTCACTGTAGGGAAAATAAATAAATAAGTAAAATGATGGCATAGAACCCCAAACTACTTTCAGCATATTTCTTAAGGTGTATTTATATAAGTCTGTAAAATGTTGGTGACACAATTAGGATGATTTGCGGACTTTTAATACAGTAGCCATGTAATACAACAAAAGGAAATATATAATTTTGGTAGTAGAAATGGATCAAGACTCTTGATGGTGATGACTTTAAACTCTAAGTGCATTGGTTAGATCCTCAAGATATTATTGGCATTGACCATATTATTTTGTACATATTCTACACCTTCACAATGTTAAGGAAATAAAAATAATATGAACAACCAAACAAATACATAGAAAAAAGGCTTAGGTTGTTTCTTTCTGTCTTCATCTTGGAATAAATGAAATATATTTCTTTAATATAGTTTTAGAGATGCTACATGCATTATCTATGGAAGCCTAATTATCATCATGTTTGCTGAAGGAATTTAACTTCTCTAATGTGTAAAAGATGCAAAGACTTATTTAAATTATTCTCTTTAGCTGGAATAATATAAACTATACACTGTATATGACATAAATATATAATATAGATCACCCATAACATAACATTCTATAATATAAAGTATATAACTATATAATATATATCACATATGAATTTAATATCTATTAATATAATACATCAACATATTAATATATATTTTATATTACATATTTTTATAAATGTTATATTTAATAATAACATATTTAGCTAAATGTATTTTCTGCTCTCACTGTGTCTTCACCTTGCTACTTCCCTTTTCAAAATTTGCCTGCTGCCTCCAAACCATGACATCTGGTGTTGTCTCCAACCCAACCTCATTTGAGTCCCTAATCTCCTTAATCTGCCTTTTGGTCTAGTGCTGCACTGATCCAGTGCTCTATTGCTGTGTAGACATTGCTGCTAGTCTTGGTTAGATTCTTTTTTACATGACTATGCTGCAGTCAATGCCACGATTTCCACTGGATGATGTCTGGTTTCAGTCACTCTACTGACACGGGAAACTGGATCTCTTAATACATAGTGCAGCCGCAGATCTGTCACTATCACGATCAGTCTTGATCCTTTACTTCTTCCACATCTAGCAGTGCAGCTCTGGTATAAATATTTCTGTTGAATTAGCTACTTCTTTTGTTACTATCTTGATTCTGCTACCAACATTCTTGCACCACTGACTTAAATTCCAACAGTAAATTTTCAGCCAGTTTTTATTGCAACTGTTCAGGTCAGTTCAACAAATATTTCTTAAGTGTCTAGACAAGCCCCCAGGATTAGTGGTATATATAACAGAAACAGGGATGAATAAGACATAGTCCCAGCCCTCACGATGTTTATAATTCTAAGGTAGAGGCAGAAAGATACAGGCCTCAGTGAGGATTTTATTTATTAGTGTTGATGATTTTACAATTGCTTTTGCTCCTGCCAACTCCAGCACTCATCACTGCCGCTCCACATCCTAAAAAGCGTCACTGTGGACAATACAGTCATTAGGAAAATGTATTTATTAATGGAAAGTAGGTCCTAACTTGACATCTTTCCAAAAGCCCATCAGTGTATTATTTTAAATTGCTTCTATTGTGTATTTGCCACACAATTATTTATAATTTTCTTCCTTTTTTTCCCCCATTTTCTGGCACACTTATGAATTTATAAATGGTGAAGCATAAGCTTTGGTACATACTGTTTTCTTAAACAAATGTGCTTTTTCTGTGCTATCTTCATGTAATAAATTTGATAAAATTCACATAGCTTTTTAAAAATGTTAAAATCCATGAGCAGAATTATACATCTTTTGTACATAATATAGAAATTCAATATGCAAGCATACTTCAAAAAGTTCATGGAAAAATAGAATTAAAAAGTAATACAGATCTTTCCATGAACATTTTTGAAGTATCCTCATAGATATTATAGTGCCAAACCTTAATATTCATTTATAGACCTAGATTGAACACCGATACACAGAAGAAAATTTTTTTAAAGTTACTTTTCTCAAACTATATTTAAAATACAAATGTCAAAATACAGGCACTTACAGATTTTTATCATAGGTTAAAAATAGTATTTTAAAATCTTTGTTCAATGGTAATAGCATCAACTGAATGTTTGTTATCTATAGTTTAGCTTTGAATTAACAAAAATGAAAAGCTTGTACCCAGATGAGAAAATATGAACAATTTTTGGTCCTGATTGTTTTTGTCTTGTTTATACAATAATTGATGTTCATACTTTTTTTTGAAGGCAACTTAATATTATATTAAACATATATCTATGCATGCAAAATCACTGAGGTAATGTAAAGTATATAACTTCTCCATCTAAAATAAGTTCCTACATCTGACAGATACTCTCTTGACTGGAATTGCAGAGATTCTGTTTCAAAGATATGACCATAGTCCCACTCAACCTTATTATATCTCCTTTCAAAATGTCAGTGCATTTTGTTATAATATTTAAACATGGATGCTGAGGCATTCACACAAGGTAGTAAAATTCACAGGAAAAGAATAAAAATAAGGTGACAGTCAGTGGTTATATGGCTTGTCTTAAGTTCCATAATACTCACGAGAGATTTTATTGATTTAAACTCCATCCATCTACAATATAGATTAAAATTATGAACTAAGTTCAAATTAGTAATATCCTAGATGATGCAATGTACTCTTCTCCAAAGTTTACCATTTTTTATTGTACATTTTGGAAAATTATTTTTTTTCCTTTTTAAGTTTAAAAATGACCTTTGGAGGGCTGGCCCGTGGCTCACATGTGAGAGTGTGGTGCTGATAACACCAAGGCCACAGGTTTGGATCCCTACATAGGGATGGCCAGTTAGCTCAATTGGGAGAGCGCAGTGCTGACAATACCACGTCAAAGATTAAGATCCCCTTACTGGTCATCTTTGAAAAAAAAAATGAACTTTGATATATAAATATTCAACAGCCAGCCTGAAGATGAAATTGTATTTATTCAACATTTAGCTTAGCTCGATGAAATCATCCAGAACAGAGTACGCTAAGAGAACTTTTGTAATGATGGAAATGTTCTGTATCAGCACTGCACAATACAGTAGCTATAGCTACACGTTTTTCTAAGTTTAAATTTACATTAATTAAAATGTAATACATTTAAATATTGAGTCCCTCAGAAGCACTTGACACATCTTACTTGNAATTAAAATGTAATACATTTAAATATTGAGTCCCTCAGAAGCACTTGACACATCTTACTTGATCAGTAGTGGCTCCTGACTACCATATTGGTGGATAGAGAAGATATAAAACATTCCCATCATTTTAGAAAGTTCTGGTTGAGTACTCTGTTCTGGATCATTTCATCTGGCTAAGCTAAATATTAAATAAATTCAAATTAATCTTCAAGCTGGCTACCGAATATTTTTATACCAAAGAACATTTTCAAATTTAAAAAGGAAAAAATGATTTTCCAAAATGTAAATATACATCTCAGTACATACATGGAATTGGGTTAGATCTCGTCAGTTCAACATACTTCAGTTCCTGGGAAAGTCAGTCAACCTACCTCAAACATAATCCAATTTCTAATCTCTTATTGAAAAAGTAGCAATTCTAGATAATATCAGATCTTCAGGATGGTAAACAGTTATAGACTTGGGCCTGTGAGACATAAGACATACTCCTGAAATAATTAAAGAGACTATAACACATTTAAGTAAAAATTTCCACATAGACTTCTGCTTCTGGC
>NW_007729018.1:96961-99216 GCF_000696425.1 Galeopterus variegatus
CCAAGTGGTGTTTATCCATGTGATTTAAGGGTGTTTGGGTTTTTGTCTGTTTATATTCAATCTTCAGTTAGCATAATCAACCACATAAGCTAATGGAGCAATAAAAATAAAAACATTATGAATAGAAATAGTGATATGAGGCCTTCTTGATTTATTCCCAGTCTCAGAGGAAAGCTTTCAATATTTCACCACTAAATATGCTGTTTGTCATAAGGTTTTATAGATACCTTTTATCAGATTATTTAAATTTTTTTCTATTCATTGTTTGCTAAGAAGTTTTTATTTTTTTAATTATGTATTTTATCAAATGCTTTTTCTGGATTTATTGAGATGATGATATGATTTTTCTATTCTGTTAATCAGGGAATTATGTTGATTTATTTTCTAATGTTAAACCATCTTTTCATTCCTAGAATAACTCCAACTTGCTCATGAAATAAACAAATAAATAAAAATAAAAACATAAGATCAAATCAATAGATGATTTTTAAAATAAAATTAAACACAAATTTCTGCCAAAAACTCTTGGTAATCTAGGAACAGAAAGATACTTTTTCAAACTGATAACTTGTATTAAAATTTATAGTTAACATGCTACTTTCTGGTGAAATAAAGAGTGCTTTCCTTTTAAGATCTGGAAAAAGCTGTAAAGATCATTCTCTTCAATTCTTCTCAGTGCTATACTGGGTGTCTTAGCCAGTGTAATAAAGCAATAAAAGGAAATAAGATATTTAAAGCTTGGGGAAAAAACAAAATAATTCATTCATATATGCATAAATTTTATATAGAAAATTCTAACATCTACAATGTACATACTAGAACTAATAATTAAATTCATTAAGATTATGTGATAAAAGGCTAATAAAGCAGCAGCCAATTTGAAAGTAAAATTTAAAAAATAATAAAAAACATAACATTTTTAAGAATAAATTTAATAAAGTGCATGCATGGATTCATGGAGTAAAAAACTCAAATTTTTACAATGTTTATTATCTCCAAATTGGCTTATAGTTTTAATACATTTCCAATTTAAAAATCCCATAAAATTATTAATAAAAATATAGAGTTTATTAAAAAAATTTGTAGTCAACACAGTCTTGAAATCTAGGTAAGTAAAAAAAAAAACTTATAAAATCTAGAATAGGCCAATGTAATCTTGAAAAAATATGAAAACAACACAGCAATGTTGAAGGACTTACCATGNTGGTAAACAGTTATAGACTTGGGCCTGTGAGACATAAGACATACTCCTGAAATAATTAAAGAGACTATAACACATTTAAGTAAAAATTTCCACATAGACTTCTGCTTCTGGCCATACAAACTGTTTGGACTAGCCCTCCCACACATAAAATATATGCTACAACTATTTTAAAATATTGAAAAACAGGCAGCGCAAGACTGTAATTCTTGACAGAAAGGAAACACATGAAATGAGCCCTGTGATTTTCCTTGGCTTCTGTCTTGAAGCACTTTTCTTTCCCAGCAAAGTGAAGTGCCATCAGAACGGTGTCCTGAGTAGAGAAGGGAGGGAGTGGAGTTCTGAACTGCTGGAATAGCTCATATTAGTGAGGCAGGCTACCCAAGAAGAGGAAACAGTGTAGGGTAAGAGGTGGGCAAAAGTCTGCATGAAGTTTTGCTGTGGGTTCTAAGCTGAAGCCTAGACTGTGGAGACCTACAGGCAGAGACTCCATGAGGACTAACAGACACCAGCTGTTCAGCCTAAGAGCCAAACAGTACTATCTGAGGTCATGCTGTGCTGGAACACACTAGAGTTCCATCTCAGCCAGACTGGAGAGACCTCACTGAGCAACTCAGTGATCAGCTGAGAATTCGTTAAAGCCAAACTTATATTACCACCCTAGTGAAAAAACAAAAACAAAAACAAAAAAACATGAATTTAAAATAAAAAAAATTTCTACCAGGAAACAGAAGACCAGTTTCTCTGCTGGTAATTTTCATTTAAGGAAGAAAAAAAAAAAATATCAATCATAAAATAAAACCCTTTCAGGAAAAGAAAAGGAGGGATTACTCCTCAATTTGATTTATCAGGCCAGAATAACACTGCTACAAAAACCTGTCAAAGGGATTGCAAGAATATACATTTATACATTAAACAATATGCTTCATGAGTATTGTCACAAAAATATCTAACAAAATTTCAGCAAATTGAATCCAAGAATATAAATTATGACCAAGTGGTGTTTATCCATGTGATTTAAGGGTGTTTGGGTTTTTGTCTGTTTATATTCAAT
>NW_007729018.1:100292-102535 GCF_000696425.1 Galeopterus variegatus
CCATGCTATTTCATGACTTAACACAAAGCTACAGTAGGTATTAATATAAAGAGATCAACAGAACATGAAAGAATAGAAATATATAAGTACAAGTACTATCAATGGATTTTCAAAGGTAGCTTGCTAATGCACTATGGAAAATAATGTCTACTTATCAAATGATGCTGGAATGGTATCAACATCTGGAAGAACAATTAACTGCATATAATACCACATACCTGTGTACCTAACATAAAAATTTCACTTAGATTTGCCTTAGCTCAAAACATAGAAGATAAAATTATAACAATTCTAGTAGATTACATAGGAGAATATCTTTATGAACTTTACACTAATAATATAAATGTTGATTTTTTTAATCAAAATAAATAAATAATTTTATTTAAAAAAATTCTAAGCAAAAGACATCAAAAGAAAACTAAAAGACAAACCACTAAATGGGAAAATATATTTTCAATATATATGTATTATGTGGAAATGGTATACAAAATATATGCACAGATGTAAATACACCTTCATATGAACACATACATATTCTCTACAATCAATTAAAAAAAGATAACACAAATCAAAACTTAATAAAGTATTTAATGGGAACTTAACAAATAAGATGAATTAATGTCTGATAAGTACATGAAAATGTGTTCAGCATCATTTGATCCAGGGAAATGCAAAGTGAATTTACATTGAGATATCATCTTGCACTTACCAGAATGGCTAAAATAAAAAGATTGGGTAACATCAAATTCTGCCTAAGATATGGAGCTTTGATGTGTAAAGTGGCACAAACACTTTGAATAACTTTGGGCAGTTTTTTAAAATTTATATATATGACCACTTTATGATTCAAAAATTTTACTCCCAAAATAAACTATAGGGAAAATAATTTTAGAAGTTTTATTTATAAAAGCTGAAAAGTGGAAATAACTTAAATATTCTTAAATAAATGGCTATATAATCAAATTGTGATATGTTTACACAATGAGATATTACTCAGTAATAAGAAATAAACTACTATTAATGAGTGCATATCAAAAACTTATGTCAATAATGTGCCAGAAACTAAAGGGTTTATATGGTATAATTCTATATATTTGAAGTTAAAAAGTGGACAAAGCATACTTATGATGATGCAATATATATGATGATTATGGGGGACTTTAAATCCAGAGAGGGAACTTTCTGGAGTTTTTGAACCTATCATATATTTACTGAAGTGTTGGTTACATGAATGTATGGACTTATCAATATTCATTTTACATTTAGATACTATTTTCCTTATGTAAATTTCTCCTTTGAAAAAGAAATCACCCCAAAACCTGGAAAAATTTTAAATTGATTTATTTTAAAAGGATAAAGTCCAATATATTATTGAAGCAGCAATAAAGGTGCAGCAAGTGACTATTAAACAAGTACTCAAAAAATCATTTATTACATATGCACTAGTAACAACATACATTATTAAATTCCCAATTGTGCAGGTAGGCACTGCCTTGGGAACACCAGCTCCGGCCAGTGTGTGCCACCCAGAGAGGCCTACAGAGAGGCCTGAGAGCTGCTGGGTCCAAGCACTCCAAGGCACCTGCATTGGAACAGGAAGGCAACACTGTGGGATTCCCAGCCCAGGCCAGTCCCCATGGCCAAGAGAGGCCTGAGCCTCCCACCCACAGGCACTGAGGCAGCCGTACCAAATTGGCAGTCCCTGCAGGATCCTACCCAGACATTAGGGTCAAACAAGTGTGCCATGAAATACCCTGCCATAATGACTAAACACCAAAGGAAAGATACCAGAAATATGAAAAATCAAGAAAGTACAACACCACCAAAGTGTAATAATTCTCAAGCTTCGGATCTTATAGAACAGGAAGTCCTTGAAATGACTGTCATAGAATTCTGAGCAACAATTCTATGGAAACTAAATGAGATACAAAAAAACTCAATTAGAAAACAAAATGAAATGAGAAAAAGTATACAGAAACTGAAAGAAGAAATGTACAAAGAAATCAATGCCCCGAAAAGAATGTAGCAGAGCTTGTGGAGCTGAAGAATTCATTCAATGAAATAAAAAACACAAGGGAGAGTTTAACCAGAAGGCTAGGGCAAGCAGAAGAGAGAATTTCTGACCTTGAAGATGGGCTGTTTGAAATAACACAGGCCAACAAAGAAAAAAAAAAGAAAAAAAAAAGAAAGAAAGAAAAGAAAAAAGAATTAAAAACATTGATGAAAATCTAAGAGAGAAAACA
>NW_007729018.1:103209-104181 GCF_000696425.1 Galeopterus variegatus
ATCAAGTCACCTATAAGGGAGCCCCAATCAGAATAATATCAGACTATTCATCACAAACCCTAAAAGTCAAAAAAGAATGGGATGATATACTCAAAATACTCAGAAGGACAAATAATTCAAAGAAAAAAAATTGCCAGCCAAGAATATTTACCCAGCAAGGCTATCCATCCGAAATGAAGGACAAATAGTATATTTCTCAGACAAAAAAAAAAAAAAAAAAATTTGGGAGTTCGCTACCACACAACCAGCTGTACGAGAAATTATCAAGGAAGTACTGGGTTTGATACCTCATAAACAACCACCACTGCCATAAATACTCAAGAAGAAACAAAACCCACTAGTACAATAAAAGTGCTAACAATAAAGAGAAAAAAAAGTTTATCTACAGCCCAAGAAACCAACCAATACAGAAGACAAACAGTAAACCAGAAAGAAAGGAAAAAAAGACACTTAAGACTTCCAAACAAAAATCAATAAAATGCTAGGAGTAAATCAACACCGTTCAATAACAACTCTTAATGTAAAAGGATTAAATTCCACACGCAAAAGACACAGACTGACTGACTGGATTAAAAAGGTGGATGCAACTATATATTGCCTTCAAGAGACTTACCTCACCTGTAAAGACAGACATAGACTAAGAGTGAAAGGGTGAAAAGATATACCATGCAATTAGAAATGAAAAATGAGCTGGAATAGGTATTCTTACATCAGATAAAATAGATTTTAAACCAAAAACCATAAAACGAGGTAAAGAAGGCCACTATATAATGATAAAAGGATTTATCTATCAAAAAGACATACCAATCATAAATATATATGCACCCAATGTCGGAGCAGCCAGATTTATAAAACAAACTCTATTAGACTTAGAGAACGAGATAGACAGCAATACCATAATAGCAGGGGATTGAACACCCCACTCTCAATATTGGACAGATCAACTAGGCAAAGAATCAGCAGAGAAACACA
>NW_007729018.1:104815-111305 GCF_000696425.1 Galeopterus variegatus
TAGATTTTAAACCAAAAACCATAAAACGAGGTAAAGAAGGCCACTATATAATGATAAAAGGATTTATCTATCAAAAAGACATACCAATCATAAATATATATGCACCCAATGTCGGAGCAGCCAGATTTATAAAACAAACTCTATTAGACTTAGAGAATGAGATAGACAGCAATACCATAATAGCAGGGGATTGAACACCCTACTCTCAATATTGGACAGATCAACTAGGCAAAGAATCAGCAGAGAAACACAAGATCTAAACAACACTCTAGACCAACTGGACTTGGCAGATATCTACAGAATATTCAATCCAACAACCTCACAATATTCATTCTTCTCATCAGCACATGGAACATTCTCCAGGATAGATCACATGTTAGGTCACAAAGCAAGTCTTAACAAATTCAAAAAAATTGGAATTATTCAAAGCAAGTCTCAACAAATTCAAAAAAATTGGAATTATTCCATGTATTTTTTCAGATCACAATTGTTTAAAATTAGAAATCAATCACAAATGAAATTCTGGAAACTATACAAACACATGGAAATTAAACAGCATTCTACTTAATGACATATGGGTCCAAGAAGAAATCAAATAGGAAATCCAAAAATTTATTGAAAATAATGAAAATAATGATATATCATACCAAAACATGTGGGATACTGAAAACAAGTACTAAGGGGATAATTTATCACAATAAATGCTTACTTCAGAAGAATGGAATGATGACAAGTAAACAACCTAACACTTCACTATAAAGAACTAGAAATATAAGAACAATCCAAACCCAGAGTAGATGGAAAGAAATAATTAAGATCAGAGCAGAACTTAATGGAATAGAAACCCAAAAAATATTACAAAAGATCAATGAATCAAAAAGTTGGTTCCTTGAAAAGATAAATAAAATCAACAAACCATTACCACAGCTAATTAAAAAAAAAAAAAGAAAAGAGAAGACCCAAATAACAAAAATTAAAAATGAAAAAGGTAATATTACAACTGATACCTCAGAAATACATTAAATCATTACTGACTACTATAAACAACTATATGCCAAAAAATTTGAAAATCTGGAGGAGATTCTTAAATTTCTGGACACACACAAGCTACCAAACTAAACCAAGATGATGTAGAAAGTCTGAACAGAACAATAACAATAAAAGAGATTGAAGCTGTTATCAGAAGGCTCCCAAAAAAGAAAATCCCAGGACCAGATGAGTTCACAGCAGAATTCTACTAAACTTTCAAAGAGGAATTGACACCAATTCTCTACAAACTATTCCAAAAGACTGAAACAAAGGCAATTCTCCCAAACTCATTCTATGAAGCAAACATCACCCTGATACAAAACGAGGTAAAGATACAACTAAAAAAGAAAACTACAGGCCAATATCCATGATGAATATAGATGCAAAATCCTCAATAAAATACTAGCTAACAGAATATGGCAGCACATATGCAAAATTATAAACCATGATCAAGTGGGCTTCATCTCAGGAATGCAAGGTTGGTTCAAAATATGTAAATCAATAAATGTGATACACCATATCAATAAAATCAAACACAAGGACCATATTATCATCTCTATAGATGCTAGAAAAGCATTTGACAAAATTCTACACTCATTCATGATAAAGACTCTCTACAAGTTAGGTATACATGGAAAGTATCCCAACATAATTAAAGCCATATATGATAAACCCACTGCCAATATCATCCTGAATGGGAACAGGAAATAGACAAGCATTCCCACTCTCACCACTCCTATTCAACATAGTATGGAAAGTACTAGCCAGAGCAATCAGAGAAGAGAAGGCAATAAAGGGCATCCAGATTGGAAAAGATGAAGTCAAACTGTCCCTGTTTGAGGATGACATGATCCTATATATTGAACAGTCTAAAGTCTCTACAAAAAACCTCTTGGAGTTGATAAATGATTTCACCAAAGTTGCAGGATACAAAATCAACACACAAAAATTAGTAGCATTTCTATACTCCAACAGTGAACATGCAGAAAGAGAAATCAAGAAAGCTTGCCCATTTACAATAGACACTAAAAAAATAAAATACTAAGGAATAGAGTTAACCAAGGATGTGAAAAATCTCTATAATGAGAACTACAAACCACTGCTGAGAGAAATTAAAGAGGATATAAGAAGATGGAAAGATATCTCATGCTCTTGGATTTAGAACTACAAACCACTGCTGAGAGAAATTAAAGAGGATATAAGAAGATGGAAAGATATCTCACGCTCTTGGATTTGAAGAATCAACATTGTGAAAATGTCCATACTACACAAAGTGATATACACATTCAATGCAATCCCCATCAAAATTTCAATGACATTTTTCTCAGAAATGGAAAAAACTATCCTAACATTTATATGGAATAACAAAAGACCACAATTAGCCAAAGCAATTCTGGGCAAAAAAAATAAAGCTGGAGGCATAACACTACCTGACTTTAAACTATACTACAAAGCTATAATAATCAAACAGCATGGCACTGACATAAAAACAGACACATGGATGAAAGTAATAGAATAGAGAATCCAGAAATCATCCCATACACCTACAACCATCTGATCTTTGACAAAGGCACTGAGTCTACACACTGGGGAAAGGACTACCTCTTCAGCAAATGATGCGGGAAAAACTGGATATCCATATTCAGGAGAATGAAACTATACCCATACTTCTCACCATATACAAAAGTCGACTCAAAATGGATTAGAGGATTAAATATACACCCTGAAGCAATAAAACTCCTTAAAGAATGCATAGGGGAAACACTCTAGGATGTAGGATTGAGTATAGACTTCATGAATATGACCCCAAAAGCACAGGCAACCAAAGGAAAAATAAACAAATGGGATTATATGAAACTAAAAATCTTCTGCCCAGCAAAAGAAACAATTAACAGAGTTAAAAGACAGCCAACAGAGTGGGAGAAAATATTTGCAAAATATACATCTGACAAAGGATTAATACCCACAATACACAAGGAACTCAAACAATTTTACAGCTAAAAAGCAAGTAACCCAATTAAAAAATGGTCAAAAGAGCTGAATAGGCATTTCTCAGAGGAAGATATATTAATGGTCAACAGACACAAGAAAAAATGCTCAACGTCACTCAGCATTTGCGAAATGCAAATCAAAACCACACTGAGATACCATGTCACTCTAGTTAGGATGGCAAATATACAAAAGACTGAAAATGGTAAATGCTGGTGAGGTTGTGGAGAAAAAGGAGCCCTCCTACATGGTTGGTGGGACTGCAAAATGGTGCAGCCTTCATGGAAAATGGTTTGGAGGTTCCTCAAACAATTATAGATTGATGTACCATATGACCCAGCTATTCCACTCCTAGGACTATACTTAGAGGAATGGAAATCATCATGTCAAAGGGATACCTGTACTCCAATGTTTATTGCAGCACTATTTGCAATAGCCAAGAGTTGGAACCAGCCCAAATGTCCATCATCGGATGAGTGGATAAGGAAACTGTGGTATATCTACACAATAGAATTCTATTCTGCTATAAAAATGAATGAAATACTACCATTTGCAAAAACATGGGTGGACTTTGAAAAAATTATGTTAAGTGAAATAAGTCAGGAACAGAAAGATAAATACCACATGTTCTTACTTATTTGTGGGAGCTAAAAATAAATAAATAAATAAATATAGAAACAAATGGTGGGGGAGGGAAGAAGACACAACAGTTGCAACAATTCCTTGATCTTGTTAAGACAAGTGAACAGATATGATGTTGATGGGTGGGAGGGGGGAGATGGAGGGGGGAGAGAGGATTCAGTAAAGGGACACGAAAATCTACTACATTGTATATTGATAAAAGAAAAGAAAATAAAAAAAGAATAAATGACAATAATAAATAAATTCCCAGTTGTTATTCATCAACTTTTAGTCAAAACTAAGGTGTCCATGAGCTATGCAGCCATCCTTTTTAACACAGCCATTCTTGTTGGTTTATAAAATTCCAGCCTTCTCTCCTAGTATCATTTCTTACATGATATTGAACATGCTAATTTACCCCATATTATATATTATTTTACACTGTCAGTTTTTTAAAGCCATAATGTTAATATATTTTTCTCATTACTGATTTTTATAATATGGGGTTTTAAAAATCAAATGAAATATATTTGATGAAATAACTGGTTTCTTAATAAGCTGTTTTATGAGCAAATATGTTGATTTAATTTCAAACTATAATTCCCAGAAGTAAAGGTAAGGTCTATTTCTTGGCCCTGAAAAGAAGGAGCTCATTGTGATTTCCAGTGTTAAACTCTGAGAACAATTTTGATTTTTAGGTCAATTTTACTTTGAAGAATTAAAAACCCCACAAAGATTACATGTCTGATTACTCTAATTACTTAAATGCCTCAAACTGGATACAGTATTTGTCACATAAGTATATGACTGATATACTACAGGCAAAAAAAATTTTGAAAAGTCTCTAAAATATTAATTTGGAAATCTGAAAGCAAAGTGCTAACCAATTCCTTAGCAAGTTTGAAGTACATGTATTACATTCTGCAAATTATTTGAAGCATAACTAGAAAAGTAGCAAAATCATTGTTGTGATTTTTCTATAATAAGCTCAGCTGGGGATTAAATGGCAGGGGTCTGTTCTATCAGCAGCAAGAACTGATAGAACTGTCCTTTTGTACAACTGATTGTATGGCTGAATGTTACAGTTGTGCTACTATACCTTCAGTATTAAGTAAAAGATTAATTCTCTTATTTGTAAATAGAGAAATTTGCAGCCCAATTAATTAGAAACTATTCCCTAGGAGACTCTGAAAAGATAAAACATAGTAAGAGAGTTTAGCTATAGTATGTTCATGCCTAAACTATCCTCTCATGATTTTATCTTTTAAACTTATTTTTCTTTTTATTTTTTTTCTTCCCAGGAATGTGGGGCTTCATATATTGCGCTTGGGATGAATGGGTAAGAAAGTATTCATACCTTTTTTAAAAATCCCACTTTCAGTTTTGCATAACAATAACTTGTAATTCATTTGGCTGTTTTAGAAAATACTTTCAAATAAGAATTTTAAAATACTTATTTTAAAGTAAGATCTATTACCTTATTTGAACCTCACAGCATTCTCTGAGGCTTCCTTTGAAAAGCAGCAGGTGCCTGTGCATGTTACTTTTTTTTTTTTTCTTTTTAACTCTAACTTACAAAGACAACAGCAAATCCATGAAGAGAAGAGAAAATATTCAATATATCCCAATAATTTAGGGTTATTTCAATTGTAAATGATTACTTTGGTCCACTCAGCACCTTAGGATATTTAAATTGATGTTAAAATCAGTTTTTATACATACTTTGGTTAGAAAAAAATGTCCAAGAGGAAAAATTGGAACTATCCATTTCCATGTTCTGTAACATATACTTGAATTATGACAAAATGCACTCGATTCTAACATTTACGGTTAGGTTCAGCCTACAAGCACCTGCACATCTCAGTGTGTTTTCTACTTCCAAGTCACAGCCCGAGACTGTAGACTCTACTGTGACACAAACTACATTTAAATTTAGGCTCTGACACATACCAACAATACAGTCTTGTACAGGATCATTCATCACTCTGGGCTTCATTTCTCTCATTTATAAGACATGTTAAAGTAAAATTGGAAGAGAGACCAGGCCTGAAAATTCCTGAGCAAAGAAACATACCAACAATACAGTCTTGTACAGGATCATTCATCACTCTGGGCTTCATTTCTCTCATTTGTAAGACATGTTAAA
The DNA here is from genome assembly GCF_000696425.1 of Galeopterus variegatus. Lineage (NCBI taxonomy): Eukaryota > Metazoa > Chordata > Mammalia > Dermoptera > Cynocephalidae > Galeopterus > Galeopterus variegatus. The sequence goes on from NW_007729018.1 coordinate 110,601, forward strand.
GTAAAATTGGAAGAGAGACCAGGCCTGAAAATTCCTGAGCAAAGAAGACCAACTAGGCCTTTAAAATAGCCTTCACATAGCTTGAATTGCAAATATAAGTGAAACATAACTTGGTTCCTGTCTGGTAAATGCTTATGTAAGAAATAAAAAAAAAACTTGACACCAGCTGGTCATAAGCAGCCAGATCTGATTATGTGACTAGGCACTATCTGACAAGTTACCCCAAAAAAGACCACTATGTAACTGTAAACCAATCAAAGTTCTTTATTTTACTTTTGCATTTTACCAGAAAATACTAGCTTCTGATGTTTTGTCACCATGAACATTAAACCATTCTTGATCTGGTGTTCACCAATTCATGAATTGCTTCTTACTCAAATGAACTCATTAAAATTTTATTGTGCCTCAGATTTTATTTTAATAGATGGATATAAAATTATCATGCTCATAGAGTTTTTGTGAGATTCAATGCGATAATCTATGTAAAATATTTAGAACAGTGCTTGGACTTTTTATTAGGCTGTTGCTATTAAGTTTATGTCCATTTATATCTTCAGAACTGACAATATTAACTCCTTTCATGCAGTTTCTGGATGGTCTGCACACAATTCAATTTAAGCTTGAATAGGAGCCTCTATTCTTATTTTCATTGCCATCCTTCCTACCCTTACATTCAAATTTTTCTCTTTCTCTCCACATATATAA
>NW_007729018.1:111650-154348 GCF_000696425.1 Galeopterus variegatus
TATATATGTTTTACACACAAATATACATACATATACACATACATACACAGAGACAGAGTTTATTTAGCTTACTCATTTAGTTTACCAATATCTTAATTTTAAGGCCTAGAACAGCGCCAAGCACATATCAGAAACTCAAATACTATTTGTTGAATAAATAAATAAATAAATAAATTCTCAGTAGAATAAATTCTCAGTAGAGGTCTAATGTTATCTGACTTTTTGACCACTTCTATAGAGCACTGAAGAAACTTAAAAAGAAAAAGAAAATAAGAATACCAAGCACATATCAGAAACTCAAATACTATTTGTTGAATAAATAAATAAATAAATTCTCAGTAGAATAAATTCTCAGTAGAGGTCTAATGTTATATGACTTTTTGACCACTTCTATAGAGCACTGAAGAAACTTAAAAAGAAAAAGAAAATAAGAATTTTAGATTTTATGAGTCAGAACAGTAAACTGAAATGTGGACCCAATATTTAAATTAAATTATTAAATTCAATTTAGAGCATCTTTATCAGAATAACTTAATTTGAAAATTCTGCCTCGGTCTTAGTCTAGTGCTCAGCATACAATTTTATTGACTATCCTATAAGCAAGTGTGAAATTTTCCTTCTTACTCAAGAATGCCTTATTTTGAGAATTTCCCTCATACTTCCTTTCCACCTTTCTCATAAAATGATACAAAATACTTAAATTTCATATGCAGATTTAATGGTTCATAGAAATGCTAAAGACATGTCTACTGTAGAATTTGGCAACTTAAAAACAGTTTGCCCAATTCATATGAAATGAACTGCACATGATAATGTAAATGAATATATTCCCATTTGGCAAAAATGATTCTTTTTAAATGAGCTATAAACATGTTCATACTTTAAACCAAATAAAATTTTTCTTGTGAATTTAAAGAAATTGAAAACAAAATAAAAATAAGCCCAAATATGTGCATAACCACTCTGTTTAAAATGTGAGAGTATTAGAAACAAGTAAATAAAATCAGTGAAATCATGCTCAGCCATTAAAATTATAATGTTGAATACTACAAAATCTGGAAAAGGCTCACTATATAAAGATAAGCTTAACAAAAGCTAAGCACACTCTTGTTAGAATTGCTAAATTTATATTTTCAATAAATGAAACTCAGGTATGCCACACTTCCAAGAACTGATGTACAAGTGTTGGGTGAAATGGTTAATTTTTGTGCCATACCTGATGATTTGGGAAGAAGTAACAAGACAAGTCATGGTAAATTGCGGGAAAGGCTATTTATTTGCATCCTTTTCCAGTAGGAAATGCAATGCAAATATTTTGCAAAAACAGATCTAACAATTAGTTTGTAGGTCATCTTTGCAAACCAATGGTCTGGTATAAGCTAAAATGTCTATTATGCATGCACTTATAAAATCTGTATAATTATGTAATTTTAAATTTAAAGAATTTTATAATTTTATTTTGTTATATTATGATCAAATATGTGATTAATCCAATTATACTTCAATGATATAATCACAACATATAACATCATGTCTGTAGACAGCATGATTTACTGTTACATATAATCTACCACAAATTTTCTTCAAAAATGATAAAATTAAAGCCAACCTTTACACTGATTGAAGTCATATGTATAACATTCAATGATGTATAAAGGATTGCTTTAAGTAATTATTGCCTTTCCTTTAATTACTTTTTGAGCAGAATTCACTAAATGGGAGCTGCTATATAATATATTATTTGAGAACAAACACTACCTCAGTCTCACATAGATTTAAATAGCCCTGATTAAGGTAGTTTATAACCAAAGTGTTCACAGTCGTTAAAAATATCTCCAGAAGACTTCAGAGAGGTCCAGAAAATTTTGACATATATTGCATGTTCACTAATTTTCCTCAAGTACTTTATTTTCTCTCTTATGCATGTGCAACAGGTTAATTTTGCAGAGACCACTGAAGAATGATTATCATAACTAGTTTAGCTTTCTTGGTATTCCTGATCAGAAAATCTATCCCTTGGAGTGTTATGATAAAACCTGAGATAAATGTGGATAAATCCAAATTTAGATATAATATTATTTTGGGTGTATAGCAATTTGGGATGCACAATGATTAATGATTGACTACTCTCCTATACCCCAACTCTCTCAAATGAGGATGGTATTTGGTGGTTCTGGGGGAGAAGGTGGAGATCTGCAGAAGAAGCCAATCTCAGGCCGGTAGGTGTCAGACAACTCTGTCTTGGAAAGCAGGAAGATGAAGATTTGTTCCTATGTCTCTCTATGTTATAAAAAATACAGATTCAAAAATATAGAGCTTCTACACATGTACATACTAGCCATTTCATTAAACTCAATATAGTACAGTCCCTAGTTTACAAGATTAAATAATTTGGACCTTGCTTTGCACATGGTAACAGTGTTTACATTGTCAAAGTATGATTCCCTGGCCACCTGCACAAAAATCACTGGACAGACTATTTAAAAATGCATAATTGTAGGATGTAACCCAAATGGGATAAATCATTATCTCTGAAGAAAGTTCTTCAAATCCTGTCAAATTTTGAGAAAACTAGACCAAACTCTTTAAGTCATCAAGTATCTCTCTGCCATGTGTGGTGAGCAAAATTATAGCCCCACAAAGATGTTCATGATCTAATCCTCAGAACCTGTGGATATGTTATTTTACATAGCAAACAGGATTTTGTAGATGTCAGACCTTGATTCAGGGAGATTATCCTGATGAGCTCAATCTAATGGCATGAGTTCTTAAAAGTAGAAAACTTTCCCCGGCTGACTCTGAGGGATGAGAAAATAAGTCAGAGATATGTGATGTTAAAAGAATTTCACCTGACATTGCTGGCTCTGAAGATGGAAGAAGAGGCCACAAGCAAAAGCATGAGGGTAGCCTTTGGACTACAGAAATGACCTTGAACTGACAGCTAGCAAGAAAATGGGAGCCTGCATCCTACAACTGCAAGTAACCAAATTCTGCTAATTAATTGTGAATGAGCAAGTAAATGGGTTTAATTTTTCCCCTAGAGCCTCCAAAAGTAATGGAGCCCTACAAACAAACCATTTTGATTTTTGGCTAGCTGGTTTGCTCAGTTGGTTAGAGCACAGCCTTGTAACACGAAGGTCAAGGCTTCGGATCCCCATACTGGCCAGCCACCAAAAAAATTGTTTTTTTAAAAAAATTTTTAACTTGTGATTCCTATGTCAAATTTCTGACTTATAGAACTGATTTTTTTAAGTCACTACATTAGTAGGAATTTATTATAGCAGCAATAGAAAATGAATTAATGCATGTATAATTATTGGTTAGTCACTAAAATGTTACACAATCTATTTATTAAATTTATTACTTAAATCTATTCAGTTATTACTCCTCAACATACTCAACAGCCATAGTTGTAAAAGAAATGAGGCCTTTCTACAAAGTCAAATGATTTTTTAAAAATACAGCTAAACGGAACAAAACACAGTTGTAAAAATTTGTTTTTTAAAAAAGTGTATTAATTGAGCCCTTTACCTGCATTCTAGAAACCACATAGTATACATGGTTAATTTATACCTACATATGAATAGCCATAATATAAGAAATTATAATATTTTCAACATTTTAAAGTGAACACATTGAAACTGCAGCATTATAATACACAATTTAAATAACACTGTTATTTATAACTAAATGTGAACAAAAATGTTCTTAATATGTTTTTTGAGCAGCCCAATCAGAAGCAGATAAAACATAAATTGGAGTTCTTCATATCTGGCTCCTTTCTTATAGCTGCCATTTATTTGGTAATTTGATCATTGAGACGGAGCAAAAAGATCTTAAGGGCTCCTTTTAAAGATACTTTTCTTATCTAGTAGGTACCTAGAAAGCAAAGGAAAGTCGCTTTACTTTCCTACAAAGCCTTGAAACTTGTATGTCTCTTTAACAGAAAAACAGAAAGCTTTATCTCATTTTAAAACAATACATATATTTTCAAAAAAATGACCTTAAACTTGGCAGAATAGCAAATCGCGATTTGTGGAGCTACTTCCTTTTAACCGAGATTTTGTTAAGGCTACCACTACCTTCTTTTTTGTTTACACTTCTTGGCATGGATTAAGAAACATAAATTTTATTAGTAAATTAAACGTTCCTAAAATCTCATTAAACAGGGTTATAATTTTTTATATCAGAAGAGATAAAATACTACTAATAGTATATTTATTGCATTTAGCACTTCATTGAAATATCAGGCTTTCCTCAGTTTACAGAGCTGTTATCTATAATAATTAACATTTATATGGTATGAAATAAATAAGATATTTCCTCTTGGCACATTGCCAACACAGTAATCAAATAAAGTTAATCATTAGTCATATAGGAGGATTTACCACATTCGGAAATTCGATTCTTATTACTGCAAGCTCAGAAACCAGAAATAGTGTGCAGACTAAGAATCAATCCACACCTAAAGGAGAAACACTAAGAATATGAGACTGGTAAATGAATATTGATTTGTTTCAAATAAAAAAGCAAACAATGTAAATGTAACAATGTATTTTTGATTGTAGCATAGGAAATTTATAATTTTTGTCTAACTATATGGGTAGCCAAGTCATATCAGTAGGATCTTTAAAAATGTGTGACTAAAAGAAGAACAATCTTCAATATTTTATGGTATTGAAATAAGATTGATGAATCTATATTTATTTAAGGTAGGCCATTGCCAATGTGACTGGAATATTTTAATTCTTTTAATTAAGATGTTACCTCTCCCAGTGTGTTAGCCATACTTTTGAATGTTTTATAAAATAAACCATAATCTCAGTAATTTATAACATCTAATATTTGCTTTCCAATATTATATCTACAGATGATCCTAGTGATTCTGCTCCAGGCTATGGTTTGGTTAATTGTGGATACTACACCATTAACTCCCCAATTTTTCTAAACGGTGTTTCTCCAAGTTATTCTCCAATAAGTTATCATGAATTCTTGACTCTGATTGAGGGGTTTTTTTTATATTACATTAGATTACTATTATTATTAACTTACTATTACTATAAACTATTAAATTAATTTCATTACATTAAAAACAAACACAAATTACAATTCACTAATATTATATTATGAGATTATACAGAAACTTGGAAGCACAAATGTCCGTTAGCTCTTTCTTGTTTTGATCACTGCTTTATAGTCCCATATTTCCAAATACCTGATGAAAATCTTCATTGAACGTCCAAGCATTACCTCAAACTCATAGTCAAAGTATCTTTGGCATGTTTTATTCTATGTTGGTTTTATTGTGTTTTTGTATTTGTTTTGTGTCTACATTTTCCCAGCTATGAAGTTTTAGTATACAGTTAGCAGAGCTGGAATACTAGAAGGGATAAGTTACCTAGCATGGCTATTCAGTAACACTTTATCTCTTCTCTTGCTTTGGTCCAAAAGGATATCTTTTTATATCTATCTGTCTGTTTATAATCTAATTGTTGCATGAAAGATAAATGAAATGAAATCTACCTACACAAACCAGAGTGACAGTGTGGAGTTCATAGTTCAAAAGAGAAGTGTACGATGTTGTGACATCTATTTATTCATCAAATCCAAAACCATACAAAATTTAAGAAATTTCAAGTACGCAGCTCTTTGCAGGGATGCTCTGATAACTGGTAACACAGTCTTAACATGCCTTGTAGAAAATTTTATTTCCTGGAAAGCTGAAAACTCAGAGCATAATCACTACACAAGGCACAATAATATTAATATAAAAAGTGATAGAAAAAAATAATGAGAAAATATTTATTGAAAAGGAATTGAGAAAAATTTTAAGAGCAACTAGATTTCTAAATAAGTCCAAGGCAAATGACTCAAAGTATTTACACCTAGTACACTGAAAGAACTTGTGGATGAGATCATTAAACCAGTGTCAACTGTACAGTAGGAATTATGTGAAACCAAGGAGATAGTGGAGATAGAAAACTATAAACCAGATGGCCAACAGTCATATGAAAAAATGCTCAACATCACTCAGCATCCGGAAAATGCAAATCAAAACCAAGGATTTACCACATTCGGAAATTCGATTCTTATTACTGCAAGCTCAGAAACCAGAAATAGTGTGCAGACTAAGAATCAATCCACACCTAAAGGAGAAACACTAAGAATATGAGACTGGTAAATGAATATTGATTTGTTTCAAATAAAAAAGCAAACAATGTAAATGTTAACAATGTATTTTTGATTGTAGCATAGGAAATTTATAATTTTTGTCTAACTATATGGGTAGCCAAGTCATATCAGTAGGATCTTTAAAAATGTGTGACTAAAAGAAGAACAATCTTCAATATTTTATGGTATTGAAATAAGATTGATGAATCTATATTTATTTAAGGTAGGCCATTGCCAATGTGACTGGAATATTTTAATTCTTTTAATTAAGATGTTACCTCTCCCAGTGTGTTAGCCATACTTTTGAATGTTTTATAAAATAAACCATAATCTCAGTAATTTATAACATCTAATATTTGCTTTCCAATATTATATGTCTATCATGTGTGATTTTATTTACATTTATATTGTAAAATGATTACCACAGGCAAATTTGTTAACACTTCAATCACCTCACATAGTTACTTTCCCCTGCCCTTGTGTGATGAGAACATTTGAGATACACTGTCCTAGCAAATTTCAGGCATATAAATACAGTACTATGAAATATGGCCACCATGCTGTACGTTTGACCCCTGAACTTATTCATCTTATAACTGAAAGTTTATACCCTTTGACCAACATCTTTCTAATTCCCCAATCTCACAGCCTCTGCCAACCACTCTATTCTATGTTTCTATGAGTTCAACATTTTTTAGATTTCACATGTAAGTTATATCATACAGCATTTTTCTTTCTTTATATGACATTTCACTTGGCATAATATCCCAATGTCCATCCACATAGCGACACATGGCAGAATATTCTTTTGTATAGTGAATGATATTCCATTGTCTGTGTGTGTGTGTGTATGAATATAGTGTACATACACTTTTTTAAAATCCATTCACTCATTAACAGACACAGTTTGTTTTCACGTTCTGGCTATTGTGAATAATGCTGCAATGAACATGGGAGTAAAGCTCTCTCTTCAGAATACTGATTTCAAATCTTCAGATATGTACCCAGAAATGTGATTGCTGGGTCATATAGAAGTTCTATGTTTAATTTTTTGAGGAACCTCCATACTGTTTTCCATAATGGCTATACCAATTTACATTCTCACCAACATTTTATAGTGTTCCCTTTTCTCTACATCCTCACTATGTTATCTCTTGTCTTTTCGAAAATAGCAGTCCTAATAGATGTGAAGTGATATCTCATTGTGATGTTTCTATGAGTTCAACATTTTTTAGATTTCACATGTAAGTGATATCATACAGCATTTTTCTTTCTTTATATGACATTTCACTTGGCATAATATCCCAATGTCCATCCACATAGCGACACATGGCAGAATATTCTTCATCCACATAGCGACACATGGCAGAATATTCTTTTGTATAGTGAATGATATTCCATTGTCTGTGTGTGTGTGTGTATGAATATAGTGTACATACACTTTTTTAAAATCCATTCACTCATTAACAGACACAGGTTGTTTTCACGTTCTGGCTATTGTGAATAATGCTGCAAGGAACATGGGAGTAAAGCTCTCTGTTCAGAATACTGATTTCAAATCTTCAGATATGTACCCAGAAATGTGATTGCTGGGTCATATAGAAGTTCTATGTTTAATTTTTGGAGGAACCTCCATACTGTTTTCCATAATGGCTATACCAATTTACATTCTCACCAACATTTTATAGTGTTCCCTTTTCTCTACATCCTCACCTTGTTATCTCTTGTCTTTTCGAAAATAGCAGTCCTAATAGATGTGAAGTGATATCTCATTGTGGCCTTGATTTGCATTCCCAGATGATTAATGCTATCGTTTGAATGCATGTCCCCTCCAAAAGCTCATGTTGGAATTAAAGTAGACTATGGCATTTGAAAGGTGGGGCCATTAGGAGGTGATTGGAGAGTGATGACTCTGTCCTTGTGAGCTGATTAATCCATTAATGGATTAATGGATTAATGGATTATTGGGATGTAGTCTAGAGGTTTTATAAAGAGACCATGTGAACCCATAAGGAGCTCTTGTCATGCTCACACCATGTGATACCCTGGTCTCCATGGGACTCTGCAGAGACTCCCCACCAAGAAGAAGGCCCTCACCAGATGTGTCCCTCGATCTTGGAATTCCCAGCCTCCAAAACTGTAAGAAATAAATGCTGTTTCCTTATAAATTACCCAGTTTCAGATATTCTGTTATAAACAACAGAAAACTGACTTATATGATTAGTAATGTTGAACACTTTCTTCTGTACCTGTTGGCAAGTTGTATGTCTTCTTTTAAGACAAGTCTATTCAGATCTTTTGCCCATTTTTTTAATTGAGTTATTCATTATCTTGCTATTGGGCTGTTTGAATTCTTTATATTTGTATATTAGCAATTTATTAGATGTATGTCTTGTAAAAACCATTCCGTATGTTGCCTTTAACTCTGTTGATTGTTCCCTTTACTGTGCAGAAGCTTTTTAGTTTGGTGTAGTTCCATTTTTAAAATTTTTGCTTATGTTGCCTGTGCTTTTGGCATTATATCTAAAAAATCACTGTCAAGACCAATGTCAAGAAGATTTTTTTCCTGTTTCCTTCCAGGAGTTTTACTGTTTCAGGTCTTAACATGTAAGTCTTTAATTCACTTCAGATTAATTTTTATGAATGGTATAAGGTAGAGAACCAATATTATTATTTGGCATATGGATAATCCAGTTTTCCCAGTACTATTTATTGAAGAGACTATCCTTTATCCATTGTGTATTCTCAGTGCCTTTGTCAAAGATAAGTTGACTGCATTTGCATGGCTTTATTTGGGGGCTATCAATTCTGTTTCACTAGTCTGTGTGTGTGTGTGTGTGTGTATGTGTGTATAACCAATTTGTAATTTGGAACATGGAAATACCAAAAAAGAAATGATAAACTTTCATATTTATTGTTTAATTGTATTATGTTACATACAAAATTATTCTATGTACCTATTATATCCATTACATTGCCAAATGTAATACATTTTCTCCCATTTTACCTGTAAATCATCATAATTAACATTTTATATTTTATAGCTTTGTGAAGGTTAAATACAACTTATAGCAGAGTTATTTTCAAAGTCAATAATATATGTGAGATAAAAAGGAAGTCTATAAATATTTGAGAAATAGAGTTTTCAATGGACTTAATCTAAACAGACAAAATATGTTGTGTCCTAGTTAGAATCCGTGTAATTTGGTAAGACTACAGAGAATGCAAATACACCAACAATTATTTAACTTAAAATAATGCTATATGCACCAGTTTTTTAAATTTCTTGTTTTCCTTTGATCATTTAGCATAATTATAACCATATATTAAACAAAGTCATGTAGGACATAACTGCAGATAGTTAGCTTGGATTTTGGCTTTATAACTGAATTTTAGAATGGAAATGAGAGTAGTATTTAGAAAAAAATAATTCACAAACCACTTACCATATTCCTATTCCTTCACATATGATGCTAATTACTTTTTAAGCAATGTACTAATAATTGTACACTACTTAATGAAAGGAAAAATTTTTTACCATCTAAATTTAGATTGTAGAATAATTGTCATTATAAGTATTTACAACATTCTGAATTCTAATAAACATTTCTCACCAAAGGAAGCATATAAACCAAAACTTGTGTTATCCAAAGCATATACATGCTTTTTATGATCAAAATAAATAACACAGTTAGTGAAAAACACATTTATACACAATAAAATTTGTAACTGTATATACATGTTTTTAATATATTTTCCTTGAAATAATAAAAATAATTAGACAAAGAAACGACGTGAATCCATATTGAGACCTACCCCTATTCCTCAACCCACCATGAGAACGTCAAAGGCAAATTCAGAGGGGGATGAGTGTTAATATGACTAACACTTTCTGTGCCATGCATTTGTAATATTCATTGTATAATTCAAGATTACCAGAAATAACTCTCCCTGTCAAGATTTCTATAGAGAAAGATTCTTTTTGTCTCATTACAGAGTCATCAAGGTGGTGGCATTCTTTCTATACACATTGCCTATTCTAAACCATTACTCCTTTTTAAAATTTAACAAAATCTCTCTTACAACATTCCTGTTTGCTGTCACCTCTCAATCTTCCGCCCTACTACTTCCTTCATGGAGAACTAGACACCTGGCTGACAGCCCTCTTCACCAAAACTGCTGCCATTACTCAGGCTAACCTCAGCATCCGTGTTAGCTGCCAAACAAACATCCTGGCTTTCGTTTTCCACCAGCATCCTGTTCCATCGTGATAGCCTAGACCTTGTTATCTGAATTGTTCTCTTATGAAGTCTTAATACATTTTTCTATAGATTCTAGATCTTACAGTCTGTCCCTTGAGATATTTTCACAGAAACTATTAGGCTCTGACTCCTTTTCTTTTCATAGTAAACTACCAGATCTTCTAGATCAATCTTTTTTTCAACCTTACATGTGACAATATGTAAAATGTGTGTATATAAATATGCATGTATGTATATGTCTATACACATTCTGGTCACCACTCCTCTTATCTTATATCATTTGAACTTTTGGCTGCATCACATGGAGCAGACCTTTCCAGTTTTTCTTGAAACATCATCACTTGATGTCTGGTCCTCACCAGCTGCTCTACTTTGTTAATGACTTTGTGAGCTCCGTCTGCTCCAACTGAGTCTCTAATTGGAAGAACTTAAATTTCACTATCTATAATGACTCTCCTTACTTCTCCAGCCTTTTCTATCATTCTCTTTCTCTGTCATTATGTTCTTATGTTCAGAAGCCCTAATCTTCAGTCATTTCCTTGAATACATCAAACTCATTCCCATTTTAGAATTTTTGTAATAACAGTTCCCTCTAACTGGTGTATCTATTCCCTTGATCTTTGGATGTTTAGTTTTTCTGTCTTTCAGGTTTCTGCTTAATGCGATCTCCTCCCAATGGCATTTCCTTATCACCCCAACTAGAGTGGCCACTTAGTCACTTATTATTTAATCCTCTTACAGTCATTATCTGCATAGCTTTACAACTATCAAATGAGGTTAACTATTTTCTTTCTTTCTCTGTGTTTGTTTGTGGTCTTTACCATCAGAGTAGGAAGCTTTCCTGTTTTGATCACCCCCTTTTACTTGCTGAATAGAAGGTATCTTGGCATAGCTTAGCTATCTAATACATTTTTGTTGACTAAACTAGTGAATAAAGAAACAAATGAATGAAGAATACATTTTCAAACTTAGTTGAACTGTCAATACTCTTTGTATCCTTTCACCTATTCTTCATTAATTCCCTCAGGAGAAATCCCTAGCATTTTTTTAAAGGTATGCATTACAGAACACAATTTCAGGTATTCAGTAAATATTTTAAAATTCTTCAATAATTTAATTTCTCTTTTGAATCCTCATCTCATTACATAATAGGAACTAAATCTTCTTCAATTTAGGGTTCTCTGTCCATGTTCCCATGTTGCCTTTAAGTTGTAAGGCAACTTATACAAGGCAATGGGAAAGTATACTATTTGCTTCTATAATTTAATGTTCTATCCATAGCCTATTCATTCTGTCATCTTCTGAGAAATTTCTGTTTCTGTTTAAGCAAAAGTCATGAGTGAAGTCAATGATCCTGTCTTTAAAGGTGTGCAATGAATTCTTTCAGAACTGAACAGAGAGTTTTGAATCAATAATATGTTGCTATTTTTCTATGGAGTTTGGAAATATTAGAGATAGTTTGTCTGAAGTAATTAGTTTAGCCAGTATGACAGTACTTCATATTAACCTATTAGTTTAGGTTCAGGACACTGACATTGGCTTACTCTCTGGGACTTCATATTTTAGGAAATTTAGTCCGTGATCTTGTTCCAAATAAGCCTATTCCTAAATAGTATGTAATTAAATAACTAATCACTTTCTTAAATTAATTATACTAATTTTTCTAACATTATTACTGAATGATCAATATTTGCAAAAGGGAATTTACATAATTCTTGACAAAAATGATATGCTAAATATTCTATTTGTCTTAGTCCATTTTGTGTTGTTATAACAGGATACCTGAGACTGAGTAATTTATAGGGAAAAGAGGCCTATTTGGCTCATGTTTATTTAGGCTGGAAAGTCCATGTTGGACAATTGCACATGCTGAAGGCCTCCAGCTGCCTCTGCTCATGACAGAAAGGTGAGAGGGGAGCTGGTGTGTACCTAAAGGTCATGTGGTGAGAGAGAAGAGAGAGGGAGGGGAGCTACCAAGCTCTTCTTGAAAACTCACTCTCCTAAGAACTAAAAAAGAACTCAGTCACCCCTGAGAGAGGGTGTTAATCTATTCATGAAGAATTTAGTCCATGACCCAAACACCTCCCACTAGGCCCCACCTCCTAACACGGACACATTGGGGATCAAATTTCAACATGAGTTTTGGAGGGGACAAACATCCAAACCATAGCACTACTCAATAAGAAAATCAGTTTTGGTTCATTTAATCCACCTCCAATTTATTATGCGTGAAATAAGATTAGAAAAAAGGAGTGGTAGGGTTTAGGTAAAGAACATTGCTATTCAGTAATTCTGTTACTCAGGACAGGCTGCTAATTGATTTACATTAATTAAGAACAGTTCTATATACCCAAAATGTCTCTAAACAATTAGTTTTGGGGTTTTTTTAAACCACTTTTTCTGAAGTTGTATTAAGCAACTGAGCAATTCAGAAAAAAATTTTGAAAATAGATTTTTAGGTAAATATAAAAGAGCATAAAGAACTTTGTACTAATGAATGCATAGCCACTGGTTTTGATTTTTAGTTTAAGGTTAAAAAGACACAAACTGTATGGATGGTTCTGGATACAAACAGTATGAGATCATATCTCACCCATTCCCCTTTCTCTATTTTAACAACCTAGGCTTTCATTATTTCAAAAGTTGAATAAGAGTTAAAAAGTAAGTTAAACAAGATTTATCTGTAGCAATGGCCATCTTAGATCAACACTGAAAATAAAAATTTATCTTAAGTACATTTATTTAAGAAACACATAAAACTTACAGTACGATGAACTCACATTTCTCTCCTATGATATTGGAGAAACAATTTTTTATGTACTTCATAATTATGCATCCCTGGAAAACAATGTTACCTACAAGTAAGGGAGGACTAAAATGAAAATATCTGGCCAAACCAGATGCAGCAATACTGCAAGACTTTTTCCCAACAACATATATGCCCACATGAATTGAGAATAGGCATAAGGAGAAAAAGTGACTCAACATTTTCTACACTAAAAATTTAAAGCAGATCTAGAAAAATAAACCAGTTTTGGGGGCCAAAATAAAATAATATACTAGAATGACCAAAAGGATGTAAAGAACAAATATATATATTTATATATATACATTTATGCATGTGTGTGTGTGTGTGTATATATATATATACATAATTTATTTTTTCAACGTTAGATATTGAGTGACCTCCTATGTACCAGGTACTGCATCTTGTGATATATTAGTAAACAACAAAGACCCCTACTCCATGAGAGATTTTGTATTTAATAAATTAATATATTAAACTTCCCACTTACCCAAATGATAAAATGGAGCAAAAAAAGAACCCATAATAAATATATATATATATTTGATTTTTTAAAAAATAGATTGCTCTTGTATTTTTGCCTGTGATTAAATATCTTAGTACTTGTGTTAATTTGTTTCTGTTGCTTGTAACAGAATACCTGAAACTGGGTAATTTATAAAGAAATGACATTTATTTCTTATAGTTTTAGAGGCTAGGAAGTCCATAGTCCAGGGGCTGCATCTGTTGAGGGCATTCTTCTTGATGGTGAGCCTCCACAACAATTCAGGGTGTCATATGGCAACAGATGGTATGAGTAGGAGTGAACTAACCTTCTCCCTTGCCCTCCTTATAGAGCCATGAGAACCACACCTATTATTCCATGAATGGAGGAATCCATTCATGAGAGCATAGTCCTCACAAGCTCATCACCTCTTAAAGGCCCTACCTTTCAAATACCATAATCAGATTTCCCACTCTCTTAGCACTGTTACTTTGGGTGTCAGATTCAAATAATTTTGGGGGGACATTAAATCCATAGAACTATAAAAATAAGGTGTTTAACTTGAATTCCAAGGACACTTGGGGATATCAGGAGTCAATTCCAGGGAAGACATGTCTGTAAATATCTTGAATACTTACATTATAATATGTCCATGTATCATTATGCCATTGTCAATAGTAGAGGCAGTCAATATGGAATGTACGTTTTATGGGTTTTGAAGGAGGGTTGAATTTTTAACAGGATGGCTATTACTTTACAAATTTTAGTATGGTATCAGATAGAAAATAAGAAGACATGATTGGAAATATAAAGATAAAAATTATCAACAAAATTATAAACTGGAGCTATGAGAGTACATAGAATCAATAGGAAGAAGACAATGAATGTAACAAACAATATTTACATCTAAGTTTTGGGAAATATCTACCATTAATGAAATGAGAAGAATTAATCACTCTCAGTGGATGAAGAAAGCTATTGAGATCATGTGTTGTCAAGCAAAACCAAGTAAAATAGATTTTCTAAATGAGATATGAGAATTCATTATTAAAAAATAGGGGGAAAAAAAAGGCCGAGTATACCCAGTACCTGGTAAATAATTCATTATATTTTTACAAATGAGGATATTTTAATTTATATTTTCATATTAGTTCAAAATAAGTGGCTTCTGTTTTCACTTCTGACATATAAAGAGCTTGGAAAACGTTCTCATCCTTAAAACAAACAAAGAAGAAGGAAAGAACTGTAAATCAATGACAGTTCTTGGACCATAAGAGAATAGAGGCCATAGGGCAAACCAATGCCCTGAAATCAGGAGAGATTGGCAAATAAAGTGAGTCACAGCTGAGATCTGCTTAGCTAGAGCAGAAGCCACTGAAACTTTTAAGTGGTGGAATCGCATAAATGATAATTTTGAAGAAGTCATGGAGGCTGAGTGAGGACTAGTGTAAGAGTAGGAAACTTCCAGGAGCTGTAATCTTGGTGGGGTGGGCTGTCACAGTTTCATGGGTTTAATTTTCAAGAATTCCACCAAATTCTCACTGTGAATGGTTAATAAAAATCCCCTCATGTTTCTGGCAGAGCTGGGAGGAAGTGAGCATTTAGAAATACAACCAGATCTTAACAAATAAATGCCTGTTGGGGAAAAGAGCTTTATTTACTTAGTGGGCAGGTGACTATGAATTCCAGACCCCTGTCTAAACTTCCTACCTCACCTAAATGCAGAGAAACAGATAGAAAACACTTTTGAAGTTATAGCCCAGAGACACAGGCCCACAAATAGACTGAGATTTAATCATAAAATTAAAGAACTCTATTTTTCACGCATCTTACTACCACATTAGTATGATTTCAATGTAATAATAGTGGATTAAAGATGAAAGAGCTACAAGGCATATACTCTTTTGAAGAAAAGATTCTTAGGAAAGCCAAATCAATAGAGGAGATAAAAACAAAACACAGTTACAGCAAACAATAAAACCCAGATCAACTCTTAGTGAAATTAACATAGAACTACACAAAAAAAGGCTTATTTATCTTAGTCCATCATATATGATTTACAAAAAAAATTATGATATGCAAAAAATCATGAAAAAAATACAACCAGAGTAGATAAATCCAGCATTAGAACCAGAGTCAGATATGACAGTTTTTGGAATTATTAGTCTGGGAATTAAAAGTAACTATAATTAACATATTAAGATCTCTAATGGAAAAATTGAACAAAATGCAAGATCAGATGGATAATGTATGAAGAGAGATGAGAATATCAAGGAAAAATCAAGAGAAAAAAGTAGATATCAAAAACACTGTAACAGAAATAAAAAATGCCTTTGATAGGCTCATAAGTAGACTTGAAACCACAGAGGTAAAGATTGCCAAGCTTGAATATATGTCAATTGAAATTTCCCAAATTGAAATGCAAGGAGAAAAAAAAAATGAAAAAATCTAAGGTCTATTGGAACAATTGCAAAATGTGTACTATATATATAATTAGAATACAAGAAGGAGAAGAAAGAGATGGAGCAGAAGTATTTTAATTAATCATTGCCAAGGATTTTTCAAAATTAATGGTTGGTATCAAACAAGAAGGTCTGAGAACACCAAACATAAAAAAAATAATATTGTAAAGTCTACATCCGGCATATCATATTCAACTTCAGAGCACTAAGACAGAGACAATATTGAGGGACAAGAAAAAAAAAAAAATGTCATGGGCTTCTTATAAAAAAACAAACAAACAAACAAAAAACATGCAAGAGAGTAGAGTAGAATGTGTGAAGTTTGGGAAGAAATATAAAAGCCAACAACCTGGAATCCAGGAAAAGTGCCCTTCAAAAGTAAAGGAGAAATAAAGATTTTCTCAAAGAAACAAAATGTGAGCAAATTCATTGAAAATAGAGTTTCCCTGAATGAAAGCTTAAAAACAGTATTTCAGGGAGAAGAAAAATAATATAGATCAGAAATCTGAATTAATATTAAAAAAAGGAAGAGCATCAGAAAAGGAATAAATGAAGGTAAAAGATAATAATTATTTTTTAAAAATTTGTATCTGATATAATTAATAACACTTATTCAAAATAATAATAGAAACGATGTACTGGGTAACTATAGTATATGGATAAGTGAAATGAATGGAAGCAATATTGCAAGAAAAAAAGAAAGAAAAATTGAGAGCACTGTGTTATAAGTTGCCTGCAAAACCATAAAGTGATATAGTATTATTTGAGAGTGGAGTTAGATATAGTATTATTTGAGAGTGGAGTTAGATTGGTGGTAAATTTGTACTGCAACTCTAGGACAAACAATTTACATTGTTTTAAGAAAGAAGTACATAATATGCTAAGAGATGAGAAAAAATTGAATCTTAAAAAATGCCCAATTAAAATCAAATGGACATAAAGGGATGTGGGTTGGGGGGTGGGCAAAGAACAAGTGCAATTCACAGAAAATAGCTACAATTACATTAGATTTTATTCCAACTATAACAATAATCAATTTTAAATAAAAGCAGTCTAAATATATCATTTAAAAATCTAAGTTTGTCTTTTAGTAAATAAGGATATAAAATACCCGCCCCCCCAAAATTCCACTTTAAATATAGATAGGTTAAACATAAACGAGATGGAGAAAGATACGCCATGCTAATACTAATCAAAAAAAAGTGGCATAACCATACTAATTTTAAACAGAGAAGACTTCGGGACAAGGAAAGTTATCAGAGATAGAGAGATTCGTTGCATAATGATAACAAGGTCAAACCTCCCAAAAGACATGACAGTCCTAAACATCTATGTGCCTAACAACACAGTGTCACAATAATCAGAACAGTGTAGTATATTGACAATATAATACACACATAGATGAATGGAACAGAATATAAAGCTCAGAAATATTCTCACACAAATAGATCAAATTTTGACAAATGAGCAAAAACAATTCAATGGAGAAAGAAGAATCTTTTCAAAAATTATGCTAAAATGATTGTACATCCATATGCAAAAAAATAAATAAATCTAGACATAGACCTTACAGCTTTTGCAAAAATTAACTCAAAATGGATTACAGAACTAATGTAAAATGCAAAACTATAAAACATCTATGAAAGTCTAGGATAAACTCTAGGTGACCTTGGGTTTTGCAATAATTTTTTAGGTACAACAACAAAATCTCCAATCATAAAAGTAAAAATTGATAAGTTGGACTTTATAAAATAAAAATTTTCCACTCTACAAAGAACATTGTGAAGGATATGAAAAGATAAATTGCAAAACATAAAAGATAAAGACTGTATATCAAAAATATTCAAAGAACTCGTAAAACTCAACAAAAAGGAATCAAACAACACAATTAAAAAATGGTCAAAAGATATGTACAGACACCTCACCAAAGAAGATATCCAGACTGAAAATAATCATATGAAAAAATGCTTGTTGTAATTTGTCATTAGGGAATTTCGAATTTACACAACAATGAGAAATCATGACACACATATTAGAATGGCTAAAATTCAAAAGTCTGACAATACTAACTGCTGTCAAGGATGCAGAGTAACAGGAGCTCTCATTTATTGCTGGTGGGAATGCAAAATACACTGTCAATTTTGGAAGACAGTGTGGCAGTTTCTTACAAAGCTAAGTTCCTTTGTTTTTGGTCAAAATTGTCCTGTTTTTCTAACATTGTATATGTCGTATTTTCCTTATTTCTCATCATAAAAAATGTGCTTCCTCTTATGAAACATCTTCAAGTTCTTCACATTTCATTTAAGGTTATGTGGTTCACAGAGAAATATCATAGAAAACCTACCTGGTTCATGCAGCCCTGTCTAGTATTTACTCTCTACTCCTGCAGATATTTCAGTAATATGTTCACTTCAGTGTCTAAGAAGCCCATGGAGCATAAAACTATTTACATAATTAAAGATGGTTTTTGAAAATGTTTTAATATGGGTTAGATTTTTCGTCATAAAATTTAATGGGAGTATGGCTTAGGGGAAAAAATGGACTATAGACACTCTATAACAGATAAACTGACCTAGTTTGAAATGGCCTACCGTCACTTAAGTAGCTGTGTACATTAAGTATGTTATTTTACTTTTATGAGACTCAGTTTTTAAATCCTAAAAAAGACAGAAATACTATTGAACCTAGAGCAGAGGTAAGCAAACTAGTAACCACAGGCCAAATCTGTCCTGCTGCCTGTTTTTGTTAATAATTTCATCTGAATACAGTTGACTCTACCTATTCGCAGGTTGTTTTAACCGTTTTTAGACTACAATGGCAGAGTTGTGAATGTAGTTGCAACAGAGAAAGCATGGACTGCAAAGCCTAAAATATTACTATCTGGCTGTTTACAGAAGTTTGTCAACTCTTGGATTACTAGATGTTTTTTAAAAAAATTAAAAACTATTTAGACATAATCATAGTGATTACAAATTTCCTGCACCATGCCTGGATGTGATTGTTGTCAGTAAATGGTAATATGTCATACAAAATTTGTATTGCCCCACAAATAGAAAGTGAATACTTTAAATAAATAGTGCAAAATTGGTGAGAATGAGTTGCTTAATTTTCTTCCATTCCATACTGAAGTGCAATTCTTTAGGTATACGCCTGTACAGATTTTTAATTGTTTTAATACAATGTTCATATAGTATTTCTCCAAATAACTTGGATCAGTGTTTTCAAAGTGAGTTAGTCATGAGGATCTCTGTTTAAGAAAAATCTTGGATACTCGATTTAGAAAACAAATAAAATCAAACCTGCCTCCACTGAAGCACTTTCTAGATATTTCTTCCTCTCTACAGTAAACTTTTTCAAAGTTTACAAAATCCTTTTAGTTTAAAAAAAACACCCCCCCATACAATAAGTGTCAGAGTTAGAGGAGAAACATATGTGTAACACTTTATCTTTTCTGTGGTATAGGATGGTATATTTTATAATATTTTCAAGTTTTTTAAATGTAAATATACATACGCATACACACATACATATGCAATAACCCAAGCCTAAAAAATAATAACAGCACCTCCCCTGAATTAAAACATCTCTTGTTTTTTAAATTCCAAATCCGAATTACTTTATATATTAAGTATGTACTTTAAAAAATAAATTTTAAAAAAAAGTTTTAAACCCAAGAGAAATTATTATCTAAATTTATGCAACTGGAAAATTTTGTAAAGGAAAACTTTGTGTCTTTTTTCCATCTAAGTTTGAGAAAAATGGATGGACTCCAGCTTGAACATTATTGTGAAGTTAATACTTTATTAAAACAACAAATTCCCGAATCTCATTCACTTATAACATTTTATGTTGTATGTTTATTTATTTATTTTTACAAATTACTTTACAACTTAATTACTGATAATCCATGAAGAATTTCAATCAATCAACTACTACTGCAGATTTTTTTTAGTCAGAAATATACATACTACAGCTTTTGGAAGAAAATAAGAACATCTTGGATTCTAGATAAAGAATAACAGGCCACAAAACAAGTCTGAACAAATTTAAGAAGAATAAAATCATATTAGGTATCTTTTCTACCACAATGGTTTGAAACTAAAAATCAGTAACAGGAGAAAAATTGAAAAATTCACAAATATGTAGAAATTAAACAACAGACTCTTAAAAACAACTGGGTCAAGAAGAAATTAAAAGTGAAATTGAAAAGCACCTAGAGAAACAAAAATGTAAACACATCATACCAAAACTTTTGGGATACAGCAAAAACTCTTCTAAGAAGGAAGTTTTGTGTTATAAATACCTGAATTAAGAAAAGAGAGAACTCAAATAAATACAATCAAAAATGAAAGAGATATTACATCTGAGACTACAGAAATACAAAGGATCATATGAGACCACTATAAACCATTACATACCAACAATTGGATAACCTAGAAGAAATAGATAAATTCCTAGAAACACACAAACTACCAACACTGATCATGAAGAAATAGAAAATCTGAAAAGAACATTAAGAAGTAAGGAGATTGAAGCAGTCATCAAAATACTCTCAACAAAAAATTGCAAAGGACAAGACAAGCTTTCATAATGAATAAATGGGTTAATTCTACCATTTAAAGAAGAATTAACACCAACCTTTCTCAAACTCTTCCGAAAAAATTGAAGAGGAGGGAACACTTGCAAACTAGTTTTACCACGACATTACTCTAATACAAAGCTAGATAAGGACACTACAAGAAAAAAAAAATTATAGGCCAGTATTCCTGATGAACATAGATGCAAAAATCCTCAACAAAATGCTAACAAACAAACAGAATATTAAGAGGATAATGCACCATGATCAGGTGGGACTTATCCCTGAGACGCAAGGAGTGGTTTCACATATGTGAATCAATGAATGAGATACACCTCATTAAAATGAAGGGTAAACATTATATGATCATCTCAAAAGATGGAGAAAAAGCATTTGACAAAATTCAAAAATCTTTTATAATTTAAAAACTTTCAGCAAATTAGGTATAGAAGGAATGTGTCTCAACATAATAAAGGACATAAATGATAAGCCCAGACCTGACATCACATTCAATGCAGAAAAGCTGAAAACTTTTCTCTAAGATGAGAAAGACGAGGATGCTCACTCTCACCAGTCTTTTCAACATAGTACAGGAAGTCCGAGTCAGAGCAACTAGGCAAGGAAAAGAAATAAACGTCATCCAAGCTAGAGTGAAAGAAGTCAAATTATCTCTGTTTTCAGATGACATCAGTTTGAACATAGAAAATCCTAAATATTTTACCAAAAAAAAACAAAAACCTGTTAGAACTAACACTTCAGTAAGGTAAAAGGATGAAAAATTAACATACAAAACTCAGCTATGTTTCTATACACTAACAGCAAACTATCCAAAAAGGAAATTAATAAAACAATTCTATTTACAACAGCATCAAAGACAATAATTAAATTTAAATACAAATTTAATGAATGAGGTGAAAAGTCTGTGCACTGTGAACTTTAAAACACTGATGAAAAAAATTGAAGAAAACATGAATAAATGGAAAGATATCACATGTTCATGTATTAGAAGAATTAATACTGTTAGAATGTCTATATTACCCAGAGCAATCTGCAGATTTAATGTAATCCCTATCAAAATTCCAATGGGATTTTTCACAGAAATAGGAAATCAGTCATAAAATTTGTATGGAACCAGAAAAGACCCTGAATCTTGAGTAAGAAGAACAAAGCTGGAAGCATCATACTTCCTAATTTCAAGCTATATTTCAAGGCCACAGTGATCAAAATAGCATGGTACTGGCATAAGAACAGACACTTAGCCAATAGAACAGAAGAGAGAGCCCAGAGATAAATCTACCCTTATATGGTCAACTAATCTTTGACAAGGAAGCCAAGAATTCACAATGGGGAATGTATAGTCTCTTCTATAAGTGATGTAAGAAAACTGGATATCCATATGCAAAAGAATGAAATTGTACCCTTCTCTTACCCCATACACAAAAGTTAATTCAAAACAGATTAAAAATTTGCATTTAAGACCATAAAATTCTTAGAAGAAGGATGGGGAAAAATCTCCTTGACATTGTTCTTGGCAATGATATTTTTCATATGACACCAAAAGCGCAGGAACAAAGGCAAAAATAAATAAGTGGGACTACATCAAACTAGAAACTTCTGCACAGCAAAGAAAATAATCCGCAGAGTGAAAAGACAACCTATGGAATGGGAAAAAACATTTGCAAGCCATATATCTGATAAAGGGTTAATATACAAAATACATAAGGAATTCATATAACTCAATAACAAAACAACAAATAACGTGATAAGAACAAGGGCAAAGTAGAGAGTAAAACGGTGGTTACCAAAGGCTGGGGGGCAGGGGAGATGGACTGGAAAAGGAGAGATGTTCGTCAATGGGTAAAAAATTTCAGTTAGATAGGAAGACTAAGTCCTGGTGTTCTATTGTACAATACTGTGACTACAGTTAATTATAATGCATTGTATATTTCAAAATAGCTTAAGGGGAGAATTTTAAATGTTCTCAACACATAAAAAATGATAAATATTTATGGTTCTAGGAAAAAATGGCAAAGAACCTGAATAGACATTTTTCCAAAGAAGACATGGATAACCAAGGTACAAGAAATGATGTTCAGCATCACTAATCATCAGGGAAATGCAAATCAAAACCACAATGAGATCTTACCTCACACCTATTAGGATTACTATTATCAAAAGAAATTACAAGTATTATTAATGGTGTGGAGAAAAGGAAACACTTGTACACTATTTTGGGGAATGTAAATTATTATGGCCATTATGAAAACCAATATGGAGGCTCTTCAAAAAATTAACAATAGAATTACCAAGTGATCCAGCAATCCCATTTCTGGGTATATATCCAAAGGAAATAAAATCAGTACTTTAAGAGATGTCTGCACTTCCGTGTTCATTGCAGACACAATAGTCAAGATGTGGAAACAACCTAAGTGTCTGTCAGTGTACAAATAGAAAAAAAAAGTTATATTATACACACACATGCACAAGAATATTATTCATCATGAAAATTAAAGAAATCCTGTAATTTGTGACAACATGGATCAAATTGGAGAACATTATGCTAAGTAAAGTCAGACAGAGAAAGACAAATACTCTATTATCTCACTTATATGTGGAATCTAAAATAGTCAAATGCATAGAAGCAGAGATAGAATGGTGGTTTATCAGGGGCTGGAGGCTGGGAGAAGTTGGGAGATTTTGGTCAAAGGGTACAAACTTTTAGTTATAAGATAAATAAATCCTGGGGAGCTAATGTATAGCATGGTGGAGATAGTAAATAATACTGCATTTTATACTTGAAATATGCTAAGAAAATGGATCTCAAGTGTTCTTACCACACACACACCCAAGAAAGTATATGAGGTAATGGATGTGTTAATTAGCTTGATTGTGATAATCACTTTACAATGTAAAAGTATATCAAATCATCACATTATACACCTTAAATAAGTGCAATTTTTGTTTGTCAATTACACTTCAATAAAACAAGGAGGGGTTGGAAGAAACCATAAGAAAAATAAAATGCAAGCCAAAACTGAGAAAAAAACTGATATGGTTCCATTAAGAAAAAAGAAAGGAAAAGTAGTCACATCGGTAACGTCTGAATAATAATATGAGATATAGCAAGGTAGCATAATATATCACAACAAAACAGTACAAGGTGTGGTTGTACTATCAGCTCTGAATTTTGTCATTGTGGCAACAGGAGCATGAGCATCAGTTACAAATTATCACGTGAACAATTCTTCAAACGCTGGGACAGTAAGATTTTTGTTGTTCCTGCTAGTCAAACCCAGGCTTATGCAGTACAAATAAACATATAGCAGTCATAACATATTTTAGTGATTAATATATTCAAAAACACTTTTCCAAGAACAAAATCTTTGCTGAAATAAAAATACCTATTTTATTGAATCTGATGAATGTTGTATATTTGTATGTAATATATCTCCATTGTGCCATAAGTAAATATATATTAGCACATTCAAGCCTTCATTCTTAAAGTGTTTTGGTTTTTTTTTAATTCGTCTGTATTAATTAAAAAAAAAAAAAAAACATTACAGTGTTCTAGGAGACCAATATGAGATGGTCACACGGATGTCAAGTGCCCAGCACAGTGTCTGATGCACATTAGACATGTCTTTTCAGTTTCCTATCCTCATCAATCCTTAATTTTATGATATATATTCTATGTATTATTAAAAAAAGTGTGACAGTGTTGTCCCATTTGCCTCATAAGACAAAATCTTGGACAATCTCATTTACACTTAGGGTTTTAGCTGCCATTTCCAAGCTTATAACAACCAACTTTTTAACTTCAGCCTTTATGTTTTTTATTTTTTATCACTTAAATATTTCTTATATGCATATTTTAGGCTTGGCACAATGTGGGACATACAAAACAGTGGTTAATCAGGCAAATGCATCCCCTGTTTTTATGGATATTACATTCATTTGGGGAAATGAGAAAATAAACTAGCAGAATTGGTATTTCAACTTTGGACCAGGTGTGGTGGAGATGTTTACCTGACCTCTAAGTGGAAATGTCAAGCAGATTATTTAATATATCTGAGCTTAATTCCACTTGGCTAGTCCATTGCCAACACAGGTGAAATAGGACCAAACTTAAACTTGTTAATGCTTGACCCCAAATCTCTTCCCACTCTGATTCTCTCAACTCACAACTGGGAGAATAGCACCCCTCCTTATTCTAGGCAGTCTATTTCCTCCACTCCCATATTTAATCAGTTATCCAGTCTGTTAAGTCTAACTTTTTAAGGTATTTTTTTTTTTCTTTTCTCCTTGCCATATCCATCTGTAACTTGGAGTACCTTGATAGACTGCAAACTGAACTTTCTGGTTTCTTTGTCAGGCTCTTTAAAGGGTCTTGCTCTAATGCAGATTTAAGCAGATCACTTGCCTGTATGAAACATGAAAACATGAAGACTGTTTTAGATATCAAATACAAACTCCGTAGAATGGAATAAACCACCCCCTGTCCCCATCACTTCGTCCCTGGTTTTCTCTAACTGTATCTCTCACATGGCTTTATCTAGAACTTCATTTTTCTACTACACTAAAGTCATTTTAATTCCCTAAACTTATGAATATTATATAAATTTACTTAGGCTGTTTTCTTTGCCTTGAACATCCCTCTCTATGGTCGTCACTTTTCTGATTCACCTCAACTATCATTTCCTCATTGACTTCTATCCTACCTCCTGTTAATAATATTATCAGTTGTGAATCTGCTCTCGATACAACACACTTGTTTCAATTTGCTTTTTTTTTTGCTGCAAGGAATAATGACTAATGCAATAACATATTATGTATTTTTAATATTATGTATTCTTATGACATGTATTCTGATTACCTATTAAGCATAAAAACAAAAGTTTTAAAAACAAAATTATTATTTTGGATCCAGTAAAAACATTCACTTGTGTGTTCTTGTAAATACACCATATATGAATGCTATTTTGATTAAAAATGTGACATATTGATTAGAAATTAATCATAATTTTGGAACACTTCTTGTCAACTATTCTAGTTGCACAAGCGTAAATATGAAAGAAGCAGTTCTTGTGCATGTTCTAGAGCATGATTCAGAGAGAGCCTGGCCTCATGGATATGAACAGTGCAGCTAAGTCTGGCTTCAAAGCAACTGTAGCAACTGTACAGCCAGACTTCACAAATTTTTTTTCTCCCATGGCCTGCATGACCTTGCTGTATTCCGCATTCCTCTTTCTTATTATAACTTAGCTGACTCTTCGCTTAAGGTGTTTCACTCCATACTACTTTCCCCATATTACTTTGATTTGCACCTGGCTTATCATGGCTTTCTAGTCTCAGGACTGACTCATAATTTCTCTTCTATACCTCCCGCAACTCACTGCCATAATATGTCTGTTTCTCAGTTTAGCATTTGGAGAGACATTAAGAATGATTCAGCTAGTCTTTTTTGTAAGTAATACGATATTCCATATAGATCACTGGTTAGTCTTCAGATTGATTGTTCTTTATTTTCTACCTCAGTGCCAGAACCACAGGGTAAAAATTGTGACTACTTAGGTAAAAGGGACAATGGCCCCAAAAGTTTCCATTAGGAACATGTATGAGTGAGATTGAGATCAATTCAACACATTTCAACTTTTAATTTTTATTATGTACACCTTAACTTTTCTAGTTACTAATACACTTCTGAGCATGATCTAACCATCATGCTTACCACCAGAAACATTTATATTCCCTCCTCTTCAAAAAAAAAAAAAAATGTCAGGAATATATCCAGATACAAAGGTAACACAGCCATTTAAAAGGTGTTTTGGGTGTTTATTAGTGTTAGAGCCCCAAATTTCCAAATCATACTCACTATTTTCATAGTTCACTCATATTCAGACATCTTTTGTAGTTCTTTTGGGATCCTACAAAATAAACAGCAAATGTCAACACCAACAACATACCCATATATAATAATTAGAAAAGAGCAGTAAGACTATAGCAGCAGTTACCGCTTAGGGAAGGAGAAAAAAGGACAGCCTGACAACACAAAGCCTTGGCTGGCTCCCCAAAGTAGCCATTTGCCAACATAAAGCATTTAATATGTCAATTAATGACATGGCCTTTCCCTCTTTTTCCTTGCTTCTTCCTTCTCTTCCTTTTTTCTTTTTTTCTTTTTTTTTTTTTTTTGTGGCTGTTATTGTTTTTGTTGTGTGTATGTCAATGTGTCTGTGTCTGTGTGTGTGTCTGTTTTATAGTAGACCAAGTTCCTTCGATAACACATCGGACTGTTCAGGATTCTGCCTATTGGGGAGTTCCTCCATAACATCCCACCTGTCGCTGGGATGACGTTCTTTGTACTGAGACATTAATTTGGCATGATGAGCAGTGAGTAGTTTGAATTCACTCCAACACAAACTAATGGTCACCAAATTTAACTAGATTTGTCTATATAAAATCCTCACACAGTTAGATCACTCGTGAGGATTATAGTCTATCTACACACCAGCCATTTCACTGATGACAATAGAAAAGTTTCCCTTCCTTTGAAGTTGCTCTGTCCAACCTGCTCCCATTCTCCCATCCCTGACCTCAAAATGCCAATGCCATTCAGGATCCTAACTGGGAACAAAGTGATCTCCCAACTTTCAGGGATGTGTGTCCCACAATTGTCTTTCTTGTCCTAACTCATGACCTTTCAGAAGCTTCTTCACCTTTGGGAGGCCAATTCTTCACATGGTCTATGGGCAAATCTCTAAATGAGAAAACCTACATGAGTGATATCTTTTATTCAGGCACGGTGACACCACTGAGATTTGTCAATGGATCACACACCCGTAGTAATGTATACATTCCCTGGTCTGATCACTGTGACTAGGAAGGAGAAGAAATGGGTTAAACAGTATAAAATCTGGCCACCAAGGAGGCTGGCTATGTAGGAGAACAGGGTTCGGAATAAGCAAATGGTTTTCCTTATAAGCTGATATGGGTAGAAAAAACAAAGAATGCCATCTGCAGTTTGAATTTAAAGAGCTTCTATTTAAAGCATTTTTTTCTAATCTTATATGAGGGCACTTCAAAAAGTTCATAGAAAGATTCATATTATCTTTTAATTCGATTTTTCCATGAACTTCTTGAAGTATCCACATTATTTACATTCTTTCAAAGGTCCTGCTTGATGTCAAATTCACAACTCTATAGTGTTAAATATACTACTAATAAAGAAAGAAGAAAAAAAAAAGTATTATGTTCTTCATAATGACCATCATGATACTAGACAACATTTGTCATGAATACAAAACTAGAAAACTGGCTTTCACAAGTATTTACAAGTACACCTTGTAAAATCAAAGTTTTCTCTAAGTTTTCAAACATTGAATCTAGGCACTATCTACAGAAAGAAAAAAAATAAGATTTGTAAAGCACTGTTTAGTACTACTTCAACCAAATGACATGTATTCTGATTACCTATTATGCATAAAAACAAAAGTTTTAAAAACAAAATTATTATTTTGGATCCAATAAAAACATTCACTTGTGTGTTCTTGTAAATACACCATATATGAATGCTATTTTGATTAAAAATGTGACATATTGATTAGAAATTAATCATAATTTTGGAACACTTCTTGTCAACTCATTTGCACTTCAGACACTTTGTTTACGCTACTTAAGGGTTGTTATGTAGTTATGGTTTTGGGCCTATGTTCTTAAGCAGTTCTTTTAGAACAGGACTATAGAATTGTGAGGTGGGCATGATGAGAGATGATAGAGTTGGCTGATATAGGTAGCTTAGAAACATTTACTTAGTATAGCTATATTGCAAATGAAGGGCAATGAGATCATAAGTAAGAAACATGTACATTTTCCTAACTAAATGCACAAAGCACCACATATTATTTTTGCTTTTGTTGCTTTTTGGTAGAAGGAGTTCTTTACATGTATTAAAACAGAGACATGGAATATAAATCATGGTAGCAGAGCAATAATTCACACTAATGCTTTGCATAAAGCATTTAAATCTGTCCAAAATTAGAGATGAGATTGGAATCTTGGAACAAAACATAATGATAGTAAAGAAGACTTAAAGGATGTACTTCTAGGAGAGGGCCTGAACAGCTATAACTTGGCTGGTATTAGTTTTTGCAGTCATTGCAACTCCAATGAGAGCACTAAATACTTCTTCTGATGCATAAGCCTGATAATGTCCTAAGATCATCTATTTCTGGTAATAACTGTTGACCATCCTGCAGCCTTGCAGGGGCATTTGTCACCACCTGCCCCATGTCAGTGCTCCCTGTGAAATGATATGCTGTATTGAGGGGTATAGCACATGTGCTTTTTGCTGCCAGATGTGCCTGTGAGTGTGGTCATTCTACTAAGATTAAGCCATTCTCAGAAAGACCTGGAGAAGTAGAAATGCTTTCCTCCTACAGGAATTTAAGATTAACCCATTAAATTTATTGCAGCAAAAATGCAGTAAGTATTTGGGATCATTATGGATCTTGTTTTGGATTTTCCAATGTTTAATGCAAATCTGTCATTGTCAATAACTCAACAAACTATTGAATAATGGAGGTTTCTACCTCAGTGCCTTCAAGGAGACTATTATTTTTAATTGACTGATGTTAGAATTCCCCTTCTTGAATATTAACTCTGATTAATCTATTTTTAATATAAATATTATTTTTATCCATTTCCTAACATTTTGATAAATATAGTTTTGGGATTTAATTTTTTTTCACTATTAATTCATTTTGAGAATGCTTCTTGTATTTTAGTCCAAAATGTTACAAGGATGGGGTTGCTAAATAATTTAGACATGGCTTACTTTTAAATCCCATATATTGAATAATATTTACATAAACTTAAGTTTTTCTCAACTTTTCTAAACCTTATGTAACATCCCACCATTTAAAAAAAATAAAGATCTTTAGGTGTAATAAAATATTAGAATTTTATAGAGAAAAAATAACAGGAAAATAATTACTCTTCTGTACTTTGTATTCTAACCTAAGTATTTAACACCAAGCTAGAAAAATAAAACGAAGTATGCCTCTTATTTGTAAAATGTGGTGTTTTCAGAGAGTGAAATAAAGTGTTTCAAAAGATAAGGAGGCCATATGGAAGTATTCTGAACTGTCTTTCTTAGCATTTGGGCTCTAGGATATTTTAAATCCTATTTGTTCCCTTGGGATAAAAGTAAGAATTGATTAGGAAGACATTTAGATTAATATTTGGAAAAAACTTTAGTTATTGAAGTGAAATTTACAAGTATTTTTCAAACCAGGAAAATGATGGAAAAGCCACAGGTAGAGACTGAAAGAGCATGTCAGGCATTAAGAGAAGGCTGGCTCTCCCAGTTTTTGATATAAGCATTTACTACAATAAATTTGCCTCATAGTACTACTTTTGCAGTATCCCACAGGTTTTGGAATGATGTATCTTTGTTTTCATTAGTTTCTAGGAGTTTTTTGATTTCCTATTTAATTTCCTCTTGGACCCATAGGTTATTCAGGAGCCTATTATTTATTTTCCATGTATTTGTATAACTTCCAATGTTTTGCTTATTGTTTATTTCCAGTTTTAGTCCATTGTGGTCTGAAAAGATGGTTGGAATGATTTCAATTTTTAAAAATTTGCTAAGACTAGATTCGTGACCTAATATGTGGTCTTTCCTGGAGAATGTACCGTGAGGTCTGCCATAA
Source organism: Galeopterus variegatus (assembly GCF_000696425.1). NCBI lineage: Eukaryota > Metazoa > Chordata > Mammalia > Dermoptera > Cynocephalidae > Galeopterus > Galeopterus variegatus. The sequence continues at coordinate 142,119 of NW_007729018.1, forward strand.
AAAAGAATGAAATACTCCCATTTGCAACAACATGGATGAACCTGGAGAAACTTATGCTGAGTGAAACAAGCAAAGCACAGAGGGATAAATACCTCATGTGCTCACTCATATGTGGGAGCTAAGAGAGAAAGGAAGGAAGGAAAGAAAGACCACATTAGTGACGTGATCCAACAGAGGGAGAGAACATTCCTAGGGCTACAAATTGGAATGGAGGGGAAAAGGGGAGGAGGAGAGAGGTTGGGGGATAATTGAGAGGGGACAAAGGGTATAAAAGTAATTTCTGGTAATGGGTATGTACCCAGTATGAATCTGGTCCACACATCATGGGCAGGAGGGGGGACAATTAGCTTTTTATCTCATGAATATTCTTAATAAATAAATAATAAAAAGAGAGAGAGAGAGAGAGAGAGAGAAGGCTGGCTCTTGATGGGCAAGCTGATGCCCAGAGATTCTCAAAAAGAGTTATGCGTGAAAAGAATTATTGTAAAGAGAGTTGTCAGATCCCACTGACTGTGGACAATGCGATCCCAAGGCACTCCCTTCCTCAAACAGAAGTGGCTATGTCACAAAATTGCTTAGTTCTTGAATGTAGACTACAATATGTCATTGCAAATATATGTCTTTTCCCTTCAAATGCTGAGGACTGGCATTATTACCGACATTTCTGTTGGGTCCGCCGCTGGCTGACCTGAACAGCCCTAGAAAAAAACACCTTGTTATCAGTCTTTTCCTAGGTGGGCGAGCGAATTGCCCAGATTCCTCTTTCCCTCCGGTCCCCTTAGAAGGAGACAGGGGAAGAGAGCCATGAAGAGAGGTGAGCACAGCCGCCCACCTCAACCAGCCCATTAAAGGACACTCAGACCCGGTGGGGGTTCTGTCGAGCAGTTCCCTTTATTATCACACAAGCACTTGCTTTTAAAGGCAAATGGGGAAGGGAGGTTTTTTACATCCTCCAATAAGCTTAAAGGTTAGGAGAACATGCATCCTGTCTCAATGCCTAGCTATTGCAATCACGCAGTGTTCACAAGCCTAGAAGCGTGTATTTGGCCAATAAGGGCTAAGACAAGGTTCCCGCAGACACTCCCACCCTACTTCCTCCCAGCGACATCTTAGGCTGCCATGTTAATACGCCCTTGTGGGCCCATAATGGCATCGCTTGCAAGGTCACTTAAGGTGGCGTTAGTTTTTAAGGCCTGACACATTTCTATCATTTCCTCCCTATTTTCTAGCCTGGTGTCAAGTCCTGTGCTCAGTCAAATGAATGCAAAATTCAGTGAGATATGATGATGGAGAATCTAGATTTCACCAAATGTACAATGTAATTAAATATGTGATAACTATTTGTACTAGGAATCCAGATTCTTTTCTTTCAAATAAAATCCCTAATTAGTAATTCCTATTTATAATTTGTGGCAAACACACACACACGATATAAAACATAAATGAGGTGTTTTAAAATTCCAATTTCTAATTAATGAATTGTTTCCAAGTTAGATTAATTGCACAATTAATTTTCCATCTGCCATGTCACAAATTTAGATTACCTTACCCCTGTACATTCTTGACATTTGAAAAAACATGCATTATATAGAGATTATCTTTATAAGACTCCTTAATTTCTGATTTCTATTCTTAGACTTTGGTCAATACCTATCACTTCTTACCTAGATATGTGCAATATCTTCTTCTTTGGTCTTTTGGTCTTTCACCTTGATTCCCCTATAATACATTGTTAATATAGACACTGAAACGAGCTTCCTAAAATGAGCATCTAATTATGCTACCCCATTTATATAATATCCTTGAATGATATATTTTTTTGCCAGCAGTTCAAGTCAGGCCCACTTGTGAAGGTTATTAAAATAGAAATGATAATTAAAAGTACTGATTCCCAAATACTACATATTCCGTTTTTCCTAAACTAGAATCTCCAGATCTCTAGTTTTAGGACTCCAGGATTTTTTTTTTTTTTCTTTTAAGCTTCAAAAAAAATTAATGCACACTCCAGATTAGGAGCCACTAGTTTAATGGCTGCTATTACCTACAAGATAAAATGCAGATTGACTTATAAGACTGTTTAAAATATGACTCCACTTAGCTTTCTAGCCTCATCCACTGCATCTAAGTAATATTTAAGTGCTCACAGTTCTCTGGACACTTGATGATCTTTAAATATTTTGTGTCTTTAATCTACTTGGAATGCCCTTTGCCACCTTTCCCACTGGCCAATTTCCATTATTTTATTGATAGTAATTCCCAAATCATAGATCAGCATTTATTTCATGAAGAAACCATGCCCTTGCACTCGAATTCCTCTTAGCAACAAGAAGGCTGTGCTGTATGTACTGGTACATGTATTGGTCTTCACTGGGCAATGATTTTCTTGTGGTTAGAAATGGTGAGTCATTTCTCTTTATATGGACAGGAGATGGCAACATTCAATGATTGACATATATCAAGCACTCAATAAATACTTTTGAATCAGTGGCTAAAAGAATGCATTAAAATTTTAACATGTTTTCACAACATCAATATTTTCTTCAGGGAATAAAAGCATTTTCTTAATAACAATTACTATGAGAAAATTAATTGACGATTGCCTAATACCTATAGTGTTTTTAAAACACTCATTTCACAAGGAGAAAAAGAAAAAAAAGACATTCTGTTACCAATATTTTGAATTTGAAATGATATTTATAATTTGTGTTTTCATAAATCTCTGCTTGCCATTTAAATTAATTCATATTAACTTTGCCAGATAAAATTAATGTTTATAAGATGTTTAGTGTTTAAGAGAGGAAGAATGTAAACAAAAGCGAAAGCTTGCTACTTACTGTATTCTCTTAGATATTACTTTAACTAGTAAAGCTAAGCCATGTTTATAATGGCAGATTAGATGATTTAAGAATGTCATAATAACATAAGTTAATTCTAAACAGAAAAGTCTTAGTAGTTATTTAGACTGAAAAGTTCTTTATGCCTTTTACAATATACTTTCCGGCATAAAATCCATGTGAAATAGCTGGATCCAATAGCAGTGTTTAAAAGAGATATATTTCATGTGCATACTAATGGAAAATTAGGTTTGCAAATCAATTTTGTTATTGTCAACTATACATATAGTTAATAATATTTTTAAAAATGGGAGGTTTAATTTTGACAATCTTTTCCATATTCTGAAACATTGGAAGCCATAATAAGCAATTATTTTTTTCTATCCCAATCCTGTAAATCTTACATTTTCCTGAATTATTAAAATTAAGTCAGTTAGTGGCCCCAAGAGAGTAATTCCTCCTATGACCTGCCACTACAGTATGGGCATTCTTCAGAAGGCTCAGTTTTTGATCCGTTACAGCAAGGACTCCAGCTTTTTTCCCATGAAGTCTGAAGGTCAGAGCCCTGAGCAAGCTTATAATTGATGTGGGCCATATACATGGCATTGTCTGAGGGAAGCTTAAATGCTGAGTTTCTAAACAATATGCCCCCCAGTTGGCCATAGCTTGAAATTCTTGTCACTGATGTTATTAACATATAGATCTGTAGTGTCATCACCTCTAAAAGGCTGCAGAGACAATGTAACAAGTGGTAGCTCTTGAAGTCACAGTAATTTATTTGTATTAGTTAATTTAATAGGTAATATGTAACTGTTATTTTAGGCTCTACGATAATGAAATCAAGGACAGCCAATTTTCCAGAAGTACATAGAAATGGCACAGATTTTTTGAATGTGAATGTTGAGTCAGTGAGGTAACTATGAGCTTGTCATGGAATACAATAAATGATGAAGTTTCTAGTTGTCTTGTCACTCAGGATGTGGTGAGGATCAAATTGGATAAGAAAAGAGCACATGTTTGAAGAGATAAAAAATAAAATCCAGGACAAAGTCTTCCAAAGATGATGAAAGCACTTACTTGAGTATTAGAGAATAAAGCAAAATATCACTTTTATTTCCCTCTTATTTAGTGATTTTTAAGGCTTTTGATAGGATTATATAGTAGCAGTATTTATAACAGCATATATGTCTAATTAATCCTTTTCTTCATTCTTACAGAATTTGAGAGTTCACTAGTAGCTAGCTCAAGATCAACTAATTGCCATATAGGCTCATTAAAGTGAATTTTCAACTTAATATTCATTGAAGCTATTGAATGCTCAAGTGTTTCTAAGCTAAATGCTTTTTCCATCCCTACATTGGCAAGTTGTTTAGTCTAAAGATTTATTCATTTAGCTTCTCTACAAATGTTACCTTCAATCACTGTTCCTTGAAGGCTCCCATGGTGAGAAGGAAGGTATGGGGATGTCGGACCACTGACCTCATTTTCAGCACTTCCAGAAGAGAAATTCCATACTGTTCTTTTTATTTGACTTCCTTATAATATTTGTGACAAACTTCCCATGCTGTATATAAGTTTGAAAATCAATACTCTAAGACAGAAAACACAAAATGGCATGCAACATCAAGATGCAAACTATAAACGTGGTGATTTTTAGTCTTGCACAGTGTTTTTAATATTGCTAATTTTGAAGTAAAGAGGCAGCATCTTCAGCTTCTTTTGAAAAAACGAAAAAGGAATTGGCCATACATGGCTCACATTCCCATAATGCAATAACTAGCTGGAACAAAGTAACCACAGTCTCCATTAGAAAGGACCCTCATTCTTTCTGTGCCTGGCTTATATCACTTAATGTAATGTCCTCTAAGCTCACCTGTGTTGTTGCAAATGACAGGATATCAGTTTTTATGGTTGAATAATATTCCAATGTGTATATACACCACCTTTTCTTTATCCATTCATTGACTGATGGACACATAGGTTGATTCCATATCTTGGCTGTTGTGAATAATGCTGCCGTAAATATGGGTGTGCAGATTTCCCTTCTACATACTGATTTCCTTTCTTTCAGATGTGTATCCAGCAGTGGGATTGTTAGATCATATAATAGTTCTATTTTTAGCTTTTTGAGGAGCCACCATATGTGGTTTTCCACAATGGCTGTATTAAATTCCCACCAACAGGGTATAAGAGTTCCCTTTTCTTAGTGTCCTTGCCAGCATCTGTATTTTTTTCTTTTTGATACTTGTCACTTTAACTAGGGTGAAATGATATCTCATTCTGTTTTACTTTGCATTTTTATGAGGATTGGTGATATTGAGCATATTTCCATATACCTATTGTCCCTTTGTATGTCTTCTTTTGAGAAATGTTTAAGTAGATCATTTGCACATTATCTTTTTTTTTTTTTTTCCCTGTTGAGTTGTTTGTACTCCTTACATAAACATATTCTGGTTATCCGTTCCTTGTAAAATGAATACTTTGTAAATATTTCTTCCCTTTTGGTAGGTTGTCTCTTCTCTTTGTTGATTATTTCCTTTGCCATGCAGACACTTTTTAGTTTAATACAATTCAATTTATCTAATTTTACTTTTGTTACCTGTCCTTTTGAGGTCTTATCCCAGAAAAACTTTGCCCATACCAATGCCTTGAAGAATTTCCCCACTGTTTTCTTCTGTAGTTTCATAGTTTCAGGTCTTACATTTGTCTTTAACCCATTTTAAGTTGATTTTTGCATATGATGAAACATCAAAATATCACATGTACCTCATAAACATGTGCAGTTATTGTGTATCAACTAAAAAAAAATACATTTCTTAAAAAAAGAAAGAATTTTCATTCTTAGCCCCACTTCTGACCAAATATGGAGCCAAAATATGGAAACGATGACAAGATTAATAATTGAGGTCCTCTTTCTTTTTTATTTTTCCTTTCTTTTTTTCTTTACTTCCTTTCATCCTTTTTTTCTTTCTTTTTTTTTTCTCTCTTTCACAATGGATGAAGAACTAGCCATAAACTTAAATACTTAAGACAAATAAAATGTTCATAATTCAGGTTAAATTATAATTTGATCCCCCATTTTTCTAGGGAGATAGAAGATAAATCTCACTCAAATTAAAGTCTGTTTCGGTACCCCTAGATTTCTTTCTTTGGAGGATGATTAGAATGTCATGGGTGCTCATTCATTCTTCAAATAATCTGTCTACATGGGAGTCTTTTGAAACTTTCATGACTAATCTTTGCAGGTCGCCACTGATCTGATCCTTTTTCATAACTACTGTTCTTTCCAGGAGAAACACTCTGTTATTTCTCTGTCAGGCTTCCAGGGAGGAGCAGTACTGGGTGGATTCTTTGCAAGTTACTCTCTGGGGCATGAGAATCTCTACAAAGATACTGATCGCCTTTACATGCTTTCTTTTGAGTCACACCCATTCCCAGAAGAAGTGAACAAAGAATGACCTAAATGCATGACAGAGAGAGAAATACAAAAGAAGAAAAAAAAGTTCAGCCTCACTTACAAATAGAATCAACAATCCATAAAATTGCAATGATTAAATTGTTTGTTCTTAACTTTATTCAAGTAGGTAATGTCCCTGTGCCAGGAGTCCAAATATAGTTACCAGATTCCACAATACAAAGGGATAAATAAACCAACCAGCTGAAAACCTAATTAAATTAACTGGACCGTGAAGTATACAAATGTCTAAAATCTGTAATGGATTAGACAAACAAATAAAAACTTTTAAGTGTACAGCAGAGAAAAAGAGGAGGGGAGTGGTTGGTCACAATGCTAATGAATGGATCTCACATATGCATAGTAAAGCAGCATTAGGATTGTGCAAAAATGAAAAAGAATCAATAATATTAATTTTGTTGGTAGGAAATTAAGAAAAACTTAAAGTGGATTTCAAACTGATAAATGTTGCATAGTCACTTGACAGAATTCAAGACACCATCAGCCAAAGTCTCAACTTTAGGAAGTCATTTGCTGGTTTTCAAAGTTGCATGTGTGTGTGCATGCTTTAATGATATGTGAATTTGATACATTTTATATTATAGTAGTGGGTGGGGGTTTTTGGATTTTTTTTTTTTTTTTTTTTACATTTTTAGTAAACTTCATTTGTTAGAACAATGTTAGGTTCACAGAAAATTAAGCAAAAGGTATGCAGATTCCCCGTATACCTTCTGCCTCCACACATGCGTAGCCTCCCTGACTATTAACATCTCCCATCCCCCACCAGAGTGGTGCATTTGTTCCAGTAGATGAACCAACATTGGTACGTCATTATTACTTAACTCTGTAGTTTATATTAGAGCCAGTCTTGGTGTTGTACATTGTCAGGGTTCGAACACATGTATCCACCATTACAATATCATATAGGGTAATTCCACTGCCCTAAAAATCTTGTGTGCTCTAACAATTCATCCTTCCCTCCCCTCTCCCCAACACCCGGGGCAACCACTTATCTTTTTACGAACTCCACAGTTTTGCCTTTTCCAGAATGTCATATAGTTGGAATCATACAGTATGTAGAATTTTCAGACTGGCTTCTTTCACTTAGTAATGTGCATTTTTATGTTTCCTCCTCGTCTTTTCATGACTTGGTAGTTCATTTCTTGTTGACACTGAATAATACTTCATTGCGTCTACCATAGTTTATCTTTTTTTTTTTTTTTTTTTTTTTTTTTTTTTTTAACATCATCAACTGCTTAAAATATAATTAAGAAATCAGGTGTGAGTTCGGTTGAATCCATCTATCTACCTTTATTTCAAAAGCAAAAGCCTATAATTTACTTCCCTTTGACTTAATTTATGATTTCCAGTTATGCAAGTTGTTATTTTTCAAGCAGAACTCAGAACAAGAAATGGCTGTTTTGACTCCTATCCATGTTTTGTAATGCAATTTAAATATTCTCACAAAGGCTAAAATCTGCCAAACCACATTACCTTCAATCTTTTCCAGTAGCATTCAGGGCATTGCAAAAATAGCTACAAGCAACAAGTATCATTCAGAAATTTTTTTTTTTTCTTTTTGTCTTTTTTGGTGTCCGGCAACGGATCGCAACCCTCAGTGTCACGCCCGTACCGGACCAGGACCGGCAACGGGATCGCAACCCTCAGTGTTGCCCCTGCACCTCGCTCAGCCAGTGAGCGGCCAGTCTGTATGTGGGATCCGAACCCTCGGCAGGAGCGCTGCCACGCTTCCCAAGAGGCGCACTGTAGCAGTGCGCCACCGGGCCGGCCCCTACCATAGTTTATCTTTTCACCTACTGAACATCTCGGTTGCTTCCAAGTTTTGGCGATTATGAATAATGCTGCTGTAAATGTTTCTGTGTAGGTTTTTTATGGGTGTAAATTCACAAATCCATTCTAATAGGTGTGTAATGGTATTTCATTGTTGCTTTATTTTGCATTTCTCTGATGATGTACAATGTGGAGCATTTTTAATGAATATTTTCTATCTGTATATCTTCTTTGCTGATGTGTCTGTTAAGGTCTTTGGCCCATTTTTTTTTTTAATTGGGTCGTTTGTTTTCTTACTGTTGAGTGTTAAGAGTTCTTTGTATATTTTGGAAAATAGTATTTTATGAGATGTCTTTTGCAAATATTTTCTCCCAGTCTATCGCTTCTGTTTTTATTCTCTTGGCAGTGTCTTTTGCATAGTAGAAATTTTTAATTTTAATTAAGTCCAGCTTATCAATTCTTTTTTTTCATGGATTCTGTCTTTAGTGTTATATTAAAAAGTCTTCAACAAATCCTAGGTTATATAGATTTTTCACTATGTTATCTTCTAGGAGTTTTATAGTTTTGCATTTTACACTTAGATCAGAGTAGTTTTGATTACTTAAGTGCATGTAATAATCAGATGTCCAGTTTATCTCTATAATAAAGTTACTTTCTCATGTTGTGTTGCATTATTGACCAATTTCTTCAGAGAAGAGGTGTAACCCTATTGCTGTCAGTGGCAATGTCATTCTTCCACATATCTTGTTTAAATCTTATAAGCTAAGGTATTTTTAATACTTTATTTTTTGTTGACACTAATTACCAATAGATTCTCCTCATATGTCAATTAATATTTTTGTCAAATAAATCCGTTTCCTTTGACACTTGCTTTTACCACCTGTATTAGTCCATTTCTGGTGCTTATAACAAAATACCTGGAACTGGGTAATTTATAAAGAAAACAAAATTTAATTTTTACAGTTTAGGAGGATGGGGAGTCCAAAGTCCAGAGAACACATCTGGTGAGGGTCTTAGTGGTGGCAACAGTGACCTAGGGGTCTCACATGGCAGAAATGGTGGAACAGAAAAAGCTAGTTCCTCATTCACTCTCCTTTTAAAGCCCTCAGAAACACACCTCTGACCGCCATTGATTAATCCATTAACTACTGCATGGTCCTGCAATCTAATCACCGATGCGAGGCCCTCTCTTTCAGTTACCATAATAGGATTTTCCACCCTCAACAGTTACAGTGGAGATTAAGCCTCAGTGACTTTAGGGGTCGGGGCAGCATCTAATCTACAGCACCACCCAAATCTAGATTAATATAATCTCTTCTTTACATTTTTCTCAAGCTTTACTTGAGCAAGAATCCTCTAGGGAACAAAGTCATGGAGACAAAGTATATTGGACAAGAGAGTTCTGCCAGCATAGAATAAAAGTATAGTCGATGGGCTACTCAAAGAATTTACCTAACAGCCAGAGAAGAGAGTTATCACTATTTCTACCTGTGAGATTTGATAATTTGCCTGGATCAATGAACACAGTCTGTGTTCCATTCTTTTTCTTTTTTTAAATGGGAGTTTTAGTTTTTTGTTTTTAATTGTTTTCCCTATGTTTCTGATGTTCCAAGATAACTTGGATTTTGGTTTCTTGGCTAGCAGTTTGCAAGGAGATTATGTGAACCTAATGAGAAGATTTGATTATAAATTTTAAGCTGAAAATGTAACCAGATAGATCACTTCAGGTCATCTCTCTTGAACAAGGGATGATTGGTTTTTATGTGTGAGAAGTAAGATATAAAAAGCAAGCTTAATGCCCTAAGTCTGCATTACTACAAATATCACTGGTATACCAAACAAACTGAAACATCCCATAATTCCTTGATTTAAAGACCTTATCACTGAGTTTCTGCCATATTTTTTCAGTTTTTTTTTCTATCTGCATAATGCAGAAAGTAATAGTGCCTTTTCATAACTTTGTAGGAAGATTATGTGAGATAATTTACATACAATATGACAATATGTGACATGTGTATTTTAGCTATTATCTTTGTGATTATTATTACCATTGTTATGGTTATTCTTGTTCCTGTTAGGCCTAGAGCCCATCATGCAGCTCAAGACACTGGTGTAATTACTCTCCCCTCTTGGGACTTGATACTCTTCCCAATTTCTCATTCAGTCTCTAGCTTTTATTTTAAACACACTGGACCCCCAAGGCACATGCTACTCCCTGAACCTGACAATAAATGCCTTATAATTTAGAGACTTTCACAGTTGCTGCTATTCCCTCGAAAATTATTGTGCTCCTGTTTAGCAGGAGGTGTTCAACCGCATATAGTAATTGGTTACCTTTCTCATTTATTTAATGGAGGCCTCAGGGCTATGCAGCAATCATTCCATGATTTCTTAATCAGTTCTTTCTCCTATTCACTGTTGTACCTTTTTCAGACCTTCTGCTACCTATTCAGTATCGAATACCTTGTTGCCTTTACCTACCTCTTACAAATGAACACATTTATTTCATCAACAAAATAAAAGCCATCAGGAAGAAAATACTACAATTTCCTGCTATTGAATGTGGAAACCTATTTGCATTTATTACTTTTTTAAAATCTTCTCCCTTTTTATGAAGATAGAGGTGTATCTTGTCCTCTCTGAATAATCTCTGCATTCCATGGCATCTTGCCATTCCAGAGATCTTGCTCCTCTTTTTATTTCTTCTCTCTCCAGATTCTTACTCATCACTGCTATCTGAGTTTGTTTGTGCGGCTATAGCAAAATACATTAGAGTAGGTAACTTATAACTGTAAGAAATTTATTTTTTTACAGTTTTGCAGGCTGGGAAGTCCAAAATCAAGTTGCTGGCATTTAGCATCTGGAGCGAGTCTTCCTGCTGTGTCCTCACATGGCAGAAGAGGCAAATGCCATGTCCTCATGTGGTGGAAGAGTAGAAGGGCAGAAAGGGCCTGAGCTAGTTCCCTCCAGCCCTGTTATAAGATCACTAATCCATTCAGGAAGGCAGAGATCTTGTGATTTAATTACTTCCAAAAGGCCTCATCTCTTAATACCACCACATGGAATTAAGTTTCAGCATGGATTTTGGAAGAAACACAGATTTTCAAACCATAGGAACACCTTCCTTCGCTCAGCATTTAAATAGGCTTCAGTGTCCCAAATTTAAAAATGTAAAATCCTCCTTACGTCTCAGTTTCTCAGGTTTTTATTCCTCCTTCTGAAGGTCAAATTTCTTAAAGAACTGTGTCAACTCAGTGCCTCTATTTTTTCAGTCACACTCCTCTATTAATTTTATTCAGTTTCTTTTTTTTTTTTTTTTTGGCAACTTCTCTACCTAAACTTCTCTTTCCAAAGTCTTCTGCCAACAACCTGCCACCACAGAGTAGATGCTTTTCCAATATCATCATATTTGATGTCTCAGTAACACTGAACAAAACTGAACACTCTCTCTATGATAAAGATTTTATATATATATATATTCTTTATAATGCCATGCTTTTAGTTACACTCTACCATATGGCATCTCCATTGTAGGTTCATTTTTAGATGAGCTAGAGGCTATCATGGCTTTAGCCACCACCTTTTTTTAACTTCTCTCTCAAGTTTCAAATTTGTATGACTAACTACGTATTTGACCTCTCCAGTAGAAACCACAACATGTGTCTCCATTTCAGTTTGTCTAAAACCTAATGAACTATCATTTTTTTCATCAAAGCAGCTCTTCTTATATTCTGATTCTCAGTAAATGATACAATTATCCAAAATGACAACACAGTTGACACTCTATAACCTAGCTCACAAGGCATTTCAAGAGCTTACACCTGCTATCACTTCTCCAAAAGAAGACGTGTTTATAAATATCTGTCCATCAAGTCATGAAGTTGGGCATGCAAATCAGTACTCCATCATCAAATACAAGTGCTGTATAAGTGATCAGGCCCTCTAACACCACCTCGGTACGGTACGTACCCTAGCATACACACAAAGCTTAATTCTGTTCTCTTTTGAAAGATCCATATTTGCTTTGTCATCAAGTCTTTCCCCAAGTTTTTTTCTCTTCTGACAACTTCTCTCTGCTGCCTCTCAGCCCTCCCCCCCCCCCCCCCCCACACACGGACTCACTTTTGTTCATCCTGTAGGTACTAGGTTAG
>NW_007729018.1:154458-182597 GCF_000696425.1 Galeopterus variegatus
CTTCTCTCTGCTGCCTCTCAGCCCCCCCCCCCCCCCACACACGGACTCACTTTTGTTCATCCTGTAGGTACTAGGTTAGATTATTCTGACCACTTTCTCCACATTTGTCTGTAATAGAAGCCATTTCTGTGGGCTCTATCTTTACCCATGTCTCCCTTACCAGTATCACATTTCCATTTGGTTGTATTCCTAATTATTTCCAGAATAACAATCATTAAAATATCACCATCTATTCTATGTTGTTTAATCATTGAATTTCTAGCCTATTGCACTATGTATTAATAAACCTGAAGGAGTAAAATAACATTGTCTTAGTCCATTTGGTCTGATAAAACCAATACTATAGACTGGGTCACACATAAGCAACAGAAATTTATTTCTCACCGTTCTGGAGGCTGAGAAGTCCAAGATCAAAGGGACACCAGAGTTGGTGTCTGATAAGGGCCCACTTGCTGGTTCATAGATGGCTGTCCTTTTGCTATAACCTCACATGTGGGAAGGAGCAAAGGGGCTCTCCAGGGCCTTTCTTTAAGTGCACTTATCCCATTCATAAGTGCTCTGCCTTTGTGATCTTATCACCTCCTAATATCATCACACAGGTGATTAGGTTTCATCATATGAATTTTAGGGAGACACAAACATTAAGAACATAGTATCCCATCACACTGGGTATTAGATTTCAGCATATGAATGGGGCGGGGGGGACACAAGCATTTGTTTTATAAATAAATTGGGCAGATAAACAATGTAACATATTCTTCTTTCTACTCATACTAGTTTTCCTCACTTTCCACACCAGCATGCTATAGTAGAGTCTATTCTTGTAAATAATTTTTATGGTCTCTTAAAAAAAAATGGAAGATACCTCTCAAAAGACATATTAGAATCAAATAAAGTACAGAGTTGAAAATTAAGATATGTGGGTTAAACCCAAATTTTTAGTGAGTGAAGAGTGAATGGAATATTTTAAGTAATCATCACCAAAATGATGTCAAAACCACGAGCTTAAGTTCCATGCTCAATCTAGCCAATTAGAGTTAACTACAATGATCATTGCATTAATGATATTCTTAGTAGAAGTGTGTGGTTAGTATTATGCTAGAATTATTAACAGAATATACTATGAAATCAGGATGATTCTCTGTACTCGTTAACTCTGCAGATAACATTAAACAAGAGGGAACAGAAAGGTGACTAAAAATGTCAAAGATAAAATCACAATGCAAAGTGACCTTAGAGAATAAAAAAAAAAAATACAAAAGAAATGCAATCAAGATGAGGGTTGTATAACTGAAAAGAAAAATATTTTTTATTGCAGAATTACAAGAAATGAAAGTATGTCAGAAAAATAGCTGAATGTCACAACAGATAATAAACTAGTCATGGCTTTCGATTAAGCGATTGCACGCCTGCTGCAGTGTCTAGCTAGGGCTTTGCCCATAAGTTTTGCTTTCTTACTCTCTCAATTTTCTATCTATTCTTGCGACTATGGGTATTTTACTGTCTAAGAGGGAAGTTCAGCATAGTTTAGTCCTTCTATGTCTCCTTAAGGCAGTAGGTTATAAAGTAACTAACCGTCATCTAAGTTATTATTGATTATAGTGTTCTGTAAATTTTGTCGAATTGCTTTAAAAATTGTTCAGGACCTTAACAAAAGGAAAAAAAAAAAGTGTTTATGCCATTAAACAAGATGAAAAACTACCCTCGCCTCCTCCTCCTCTTCTCCCCCCATCTCCACCTTTAGAGGCAAGCAATTCATTTGTTCCCTTGTTGGAGTCCTGTCTTAAAGAAGGACGTAACAGGGGAGTTGATGCTCATCATGTCTTTCCTGTTGTAAGAACTGGGAATCAGTCAGGACATGAAGACCTCCCGTTCTCTTTGTTTGAAAGCTTTAAAAAGAGCATAACAGAAAATGGCTTACATAGTACTTTTACTACGGAATGCTTAGAATCAATTGCTAGGGGGTACAATATGACCCCTTGGCACTGGAAAATACTTAGAAAAACTGTTTTAACCCCTGCTCAATATACTGTATGGCTACAAGAATATCGGGAAGCCTTACATGATATTTCACTCGAAAATTTACAAAATGAGGTTCAAATTAGCATGGACATGTTACTTGACCAAACAACTAGAACAGCCATAAAGGCTTGGAACAAAATTCCTAAAACAAAATCTAAACTTCAACCTCTTGCTTCCCCTGACGCGTTTTGGATACAAAGATTAGATAACACTCAGCCACTGTTGACATTATCTGCTGAACAAAAATTAATTATAGATTCAGGGGCTGATATTACCATAATTGCTAAAAAGGATTGGACTCCATTATGGACAGTAACTTCTTCACCAGTTACACTTACTGGATTAGGTAGGTTCAAAATCCCTTATCAAAGGAAAAATCCTTTGTTGTGTACTGGCCCCGAAGGACAAACTGCATCCATTATGCCTTATGCTCCAGATCTCCCTCGAGCTCTAGGGGGCCGAGACCTCCCTGCTCAATGGGACATATATCTTGGGACACCTCCTTCAAAATTTATCATGATGGCCATGGCCACACTTTCACCATTCAAATTACAATGGACCCCTGGTCCTCCAGGTTGTGTGGAATAGTGGCCTCTTAAAGGGGAGAAATTAAATCAAGCTACTGTACTTGTTAAACAACAGTTACAAATGGGACATTTAGACCCATCGCACAGTCCCTGGAATACTCCCACTAAATCTTTTGCTACTGTTAGACAGGGACCCACTGAGCCTTATGTAGATTTTATTAATCGTCTTCAAGATGCTATAATTAGACAAATTGACAATGCTCATGACAATCCAGAACTGCTGTCACAAGTTTATTTATATTTATTCAAAAGAGTTAATAATGCTGGTTTACAAGTACCTCCAGATAAAATTCAGAAAAAGGAGCCTTGGAAATACCTTGTTTATTTTGATCACTCAGAGAAAAATATGGCCACAAAATATATCTTTCCATATTCAGGAGACTGTTACTCTAAATGATTTACAAAAATTACTTGGCCATATTTACTGGCTCCGCCCTTCAATGGGTATTCCTACTTATCAATTACAGCATTTGTTTAATACTCTAAAGGGAGACCCTAGTCTGTCCTCCCCTCCTTACTTATCTGAAGAAGCAAAATTAGAATTAAAACAGATTGAATCCTTTTTACATTCCAGAAAATTAACACGTATTGTTTTACATTCCAGAAAATTAACACCTTTTTACATTCCAGAAAATTAACACGTATTGTTAAATCTCAAGTCATTAATTTCGTTATGTTGAATACCCCATATAGTCCCACAGGTTTGCTTTGCCAATTTCTTCCTCAGATAGGAGTCATTGAATGGATTTTCTTACCCCATCAACAAAAAAGGAAATTATATAGTAAATTAGAACAATATATTCAGCTACTCACTAGGGGAAGACACTGTTGTCAAGTACTTACTGGGTATAATCCTGATATTATTAATCCTGGTCTTCCTGACCCTTTATCAATTGGAAATGATATGGCTGATCACTTTGTTATGTATAATAATGTTTTACAGAAATCTATTGATTGTCATCACTATTTTCATCAAGATGCATGGGCTTTTGCTAACATGCATCAGATTTCTTACAGGCAGACTCAAGATATTACCTATAACATATTGTGTTAAAATTAACAATAACATGACATAGCTCATAAAAAATAAAAACTAATAAGTAACTTCTATCAGTAAATGTAAAGGTAGTGAACTATTAACTGCTTTTTGGCAGAAACTAAATTGTCTCTTCAGAAAGTTTTAAATAGTATGTTAGAAAAGTTACGGAACACAAATTTCTCAAATATCTAAAACTGTGATAACACAAAATGTATTGTGAAGTCATCAATAAAAATCATCAGTAAAAATATGTAAAAAGGTTTGTACTTTTTTCCTTTTCATTCTGCCAGAAGCACATCCTTCTATAAACTTCCAAACTGTGAACAACTCCACATGAGCATGTTTTATATTTTTCAACTGATAGAGAGAGGCAAATTAGGGATAGATCATATCTTCTTCTTAAAGCTGTCAATATTAAAATTTAGATTGATATAAGCCTGAGAGCTCAAAGTTTTATATAAAGTTAGTCTCATTTCTGTTCTAAGCTTATTGGAATTGTTTTTGGACTCTTCGATGAGGCCTGCAAGCAACGAAAGTAAAGTCTTCCAAAAGAAAAATAGTCGGAAAAAAAATATTTGGCTCATGGTATTGCAACTGTTGCTATTTTGCTATTATTATCTCTGGCCACCCCAATCACTCACTAGATTCATCTATTAGAATGTCCTTTCCCTACCATTTACCTCTCTGATGACGTTAAAATAGCTCCATTCAACTAAATTCAGATTTATGTTTTGCTGACCCACTATATGTCAGGCATAAGTCTAGGCTTAGATCAATAAAAGTATTAAAAACCCAGTGATAAGTAAGAAACAATTTCTGCCTTCAGGAAGTTTATGGTTTAGAGGTAAGAACATGAATATGAAGTACTGTATTAAAATACGATGTGATGACTGCAAAGAAAAGATTATATTCAAGGGACATTGAATGAAAAAATAAGTGATTATTCTTGCTAGTGAGGTAGGGATAGGAGAAGATTATTTTAAAAGAGGACATATTTGTGCTGTATGGTTGAATAAGGAATTTAATCTCCCAAGTCACTCAAGAAAATGAAAGAACATTCAAGTAGAAGGAGAAGCATATGCAAAGACAAAAACGATGGTTTTGATGAATCTCAATTATTATGAAGTTGCTGGAACATGCATTGTTAAGAGGTAATAGAAGATGTGGCTACAATGTTGGGCTGGACCAAGATACAGGGCTAGCAGATTTTTCTGGAAAAGGCCACAGAGTAAATATTTTTTAGAGGCCATTCACTCTGTGTCACAACTACTCAACTCTGCTGTTATAGCATGAAAGCATCTATAGGCAACATGAAAACAAATGGATGTGCTGTATTCCAATAAAGCTTTATTGATATAAAGAGGCAAGGGTCAGAATTAAGCTGGGTGCTGTAGTTTGGTGAATCCTTAGCTGGGTAATTACACACACACACACACCCCACACACATACACACCACTCTAAGGAGATTCTTTTTGAATTAAAAAAAATATATTTTTTAATTTTAAAATGTAAAAATAACTAAAAAGTTTTACTTGAATTTTATGTTTTATTTGCTCAAATAAACAAACAAACAAAAATGATCAAATTGCAGTGAATTATAACGTATTCTCTCTATTTGCATTCTTTTTTTTCCAGGCATTAAAAAATCAAGTCCTTTTAGGTTAAAATATATGCATATTAGCAAAAACTCAGGTAATATATTCCAGTAAAATACATATCCACAATCCCTTAAGTACAGTTCTAAAATGCAGAAAGCTCTTTCTGTATATTGGACACTAATTCCCAGCCTAATTACGTTAATTTAGAGAAAAAAGTCTGGCATAAGTAACATGAGGTTATTTAAAGAATTTTAGTATGCTATTTATTGTTAACATTTGATGAGGGACTTCTTACTGCATCGTTTCACAGTGAAAGCTGAAAGGACAAGACAGCATGAGAGAGAAAGAAAAAGAGATTATACTTGGGTATACTCGAGTCCATTGGCATTAATACATTCATGAGGCTCAAGCCACTCTCATGACATAAACATCTCCCAACAGGCCCATCTCCCAACACTGTCGTACTGAGGCCTAAGTTTCTAACACATGCTTTTTTGAAGGACACATTCCAACCATAACAGTGACATACATCATCAGTTAAGAAAACAATAAAAGAAGACTTTGGGATAGATTATTTCCTTTTTGTTTGGTTTCACATTCTACCATCTGTGAGTATGCTATGGTTATCTTATAGAAACAACTAGAGGAGGATGTGTCCTAAGTGTTAAACAACTAATTTATAATGAAACTTCTGGGATGCGTAACATAGAGTAGGAATTGAAAGAATAGTTGTTGAAGAAATTTATTTGTAGCTTTAATTTTATCATTTTATATATTCAGATGATAAGTTAAATTGAAGGATATACTAGGAATAAAAGAAGAAATGAGTTCCACTTCCATCTTTACCACAATGCAAACACCATAATAATAGTAACAGAGTAAACACAGTAACAGCAAGAAAAGCACAGAATTAATTAATGGGGTCATGTTGTGCTTAGTGTAATGAAGAATGATCTTTGTGGGATGTGGAAAGAACACATCTGGAAGTGAGCTGTGTAAGTAATATTTATTCTTACTCTTGTTAGTTTGACAAATGCATCTATAGCTGGCAGTGGATATTGACTTTCAGAGAGTAAATGATGACCCAAATGTTCACACGATTTTCCTCATGAGCATAAGATGTTAGTCCAATAATAAGGCTGTCAACAGTGGGTCCATTTCCAGTATTTATGAAAAAGTTATCTTCTCTATCTGCATGATAAGTAGAAGAGGGTGCAGTTATACATTAATTTACATTTTCACTACTAAGTTTAAAAAAATCCATTCCATCAATTCAGAAAGCACTGGAAAACTGGGGAGAAGATTATATTAGTCATATTATTAGTTTTCCACATTGATTAAGCATTGTCATGGCTTTGGTTTCATATCAATATTCAAGTGCAGCTAAAGAAGATCAACATTGATTAAAAAAACACGTATAAAAGGAGGATGTAAGATTCATTAAAATGTATTCACATAGATGACATGTTGTATAAATGTAATCAAAAAGACCTATCTAGAGCTCAATTTTCTCATCCATGTATCAAGTAGTTGTCAGTACATATCTAAGTTGTATCCTCTATATTAGGATAAACCAGAAGGAAGCTTTACCCACAGGAGCTTCATCAAGTTAGGAGGGTCCTGGGTGCCAAAATCAAAAGAAAAAACAGAAGTAGAAAATCAAGATAATTAATAGAAACACAGAAATAACAGAGCAGTTCTGGGAGAGGAGCCAGGTATAATTCAAGGTAAATTGTTTGTAGATATATGTAGGGATATTGGGCCCAGAGTAGGGGTTGAGCAAGCACCCCTGTTTCATATGTTTCAGATGGGAAATGGAAAGTGTATGTCTTAGTCTGTTTGGGCTGCTATAATAACACACAATAAACTGGGTGAGATATATACAATGGAAACATATTTCTTACAGTTCTGGAGGCTGGGAAGTCCAAGATCAAGGTGCAAACAGATTCAGTTTCTGGTGAGGGCCCTCTTCCTATTGACGGTGCCTTCTAGGTGTGTTCTCACATGGCAGAAGGGGCTAGCTAGCTCTCTGTGATCTTTCTTATAAAAGCACTAATCCCAGTCATGAAGAATCTTCCTTCATGACCTAATAACTTCCCCAAGGGCCCTACCTCCTGACACAGCAGACTTGGGCATTAGGATTTCAAGATAAGAATTTGGGGGACACAAATGTGAAACCATAGCTGTGTGTGTGGACTGCTCATTACAGCCATGTTCTAAACCAAGTTAGGCCAAAAGGATACAACATGGGGCACAAAAAGCATGTGCTACACCAAGCAAACATGTGGTATTATATTTGTGAAATAGAATATATTACAGCTCATGTTAAATAAATATAATCTTGGTAAACTCAATGTTCAAATAGCATTTTCTGAAACTCAAATGTACCTTATTTATAAAAGGTATTATTAAAATGGCTTTTCTTTGTATTCTTTCACTTGGCTCATAATACTTCATAGATTTATTTATTCACTGAACAGGAATCTATTGAGAATTCACTATGCTTGGCCTTGTAATCTTCCAACATGGGAAAACATTGATGAATGGGGCAGACAAGGAAATAGCTTGCATGCAGCTCACATTTTAATGGGGAAGAGTAAGAGCTTAATACCATGCACGAATAGTGAAAGTTGGGCTCTCACCACTAATGTGATTTGGTTAATATCAACAAATTGCTTAAGCCTTTGGAAATGTATATTTCATAAGCTGATGTCTCTCATGTTACATCAGCTGATGTAGCTGATGTCTCTTATGTTACATTGTCTAGAGTTACCTGTAAATTAGGTTTACAGTGATTGATAGTTTGCTCCACTCAGTTTGAGTTTTAGCTCTTTATTGTGGTTAATTCAATTAAAAACTTGGCTGAAATATCTTATCCCAGTAGCATTTGTGCAATTGCTTGAGTGTTCTTCGAATAATGTTTGAGAATTAGTCGAGGTGGAATAGCACCCAAGGCTAGGGGAATTCGTAACAATTGCTTAATTCTTTGGATAAATCCTCTTAAAAATGTTATAATAGATCAATATTTGGGTTTTATGCTATTCAGAATGTACTACTTGTGTAACCAGTATAGCAATCAATTCTATTTCAAATAGTTTGCATACATTTTAAATATAAAAATACCACTCAGATGTTTCTCATTTTTTAAGATGCATTAAACCTTAGAGAAAGGCAAGGTCATAAATCCCCTATAAAGCAAATGCAAGTACTAGTCAATGTGGCTTCTGTTAAAATATATTATTTTTAAAATGTAAGTTTATATATCATTAACTTAAAATGAATGGTAGAAGATAAAACACCACAATTTATTTATTTTGTATCTTTCATTAATATTTGTGTGAATAAAGTATCTGTTCACATCTATGAAGCAAGATGAAGTATATGCTACATTACAATCACAAAAAATATGTTTACTATGCATAACCTACTTTCTCTGAGGCTTTCACATTTCTTTAATTTGCAGGAAAAGTTTTAATTATTAATTTCCATAATGAATTGACATGCTGTCCATGTTTGAACTATCAAAAGATGATCAATGGATAGAACTGTCTCTCAGCTATGAACCTATGTTTCTTTGTTCTGGGATGTTGGGCTGGGACTTGGATCCTACAAAGTACATTTCTCCCTTAATAGGGGTTTCTGGGAAATTAAAAGGTAAGAGTAAGCAGAATTTACACCTTTCTGCATACATTCTGTATCCATCAACCTTTACTACTGATGTTTTTCATCATAGAATTGACTGAGCAGTAATTGGTTTCATTATCTAACTTTGTTAGTTTTTCCAAATTAGCCTAATTTTATCCATGCAGAACCTACTTCTAAAAAATCTTGAGTCTTAAATCCATGGGCCTCTTCCACAATTTCAGGTTCTGATAACCTCAAACTCATCCCCTGTGTTAGCCTGGTCCTAATGATTATATGTGTTCTGTTCATTTATTGTATTTCTGATCTCATTTTTCCCTATTTCTTCTCAGTCATGCAAAAACCTTTGTAACCAGTTTTTTTCTGTTAAATTCATGTGGTTTCTGTTTTCTTGAAGGAATCCTGAATGATATTTTCAAAGGTATTTTCATTAATAGGCTTATGAAATTTTCTCTTCAAGCAGTGACTTTAATAAACCTAATTTTTAAAAAATATTAAATGTTGACATAAAAAGGATGAATTGTGGTCTGGACAAGATGGCATAGACAAATTTTTTCTTGTTCCTTATACAATTCGGAAATGAATCAGATGTGAGAATTATTTAACAAGGATTTTAAAAGTTATTATAAAAATTCTTAAACAATAAGTGAAACAATAAAATATAAAATCTGAGCAAAGAAATACAAGTTATAAAAATAAGCAAAAATATTTTGTAAAACAGACAAATAGGAAAAAAAAATTGCTGAATAGGCTTAATAGTAGAGAGAATTTGAAAGAGGATATAACCAAATATCAATAGAATTTGCCCAATTTGAGCAATAGAGAGAAAACATAAGCAGGAAAAAAAAAAAAAAAAAAAAAAAAAAAGCAAAAAAAACCAAACAAACCCCAAAACAGAGCCTCACAAACCTGTAGACCATAGCCAAAGTTCCATCATTTGTGTCAGTGGATTTCCCTAAGAGAAGAAAAAAGAGTATAGCCTAAAAAAGTATTCAATAAAGTAATGGCTACAAACTTCCCAAGTTCAGCAAAAAACATAAACCAATAGTTTGAAAAAACTGAGTGAAGTAAACCCCAAACAGAATATATTAAACAAAAAAAAAAAAAAAAAAAAAAAAACTGCAAAGATTTATCATAATTAAAATTTTGAAAACTAAAGAGAGTAAAAGCAACCAGAGAGAAACAAACACATTACTGAAAGGGGAATGCCAATTTGAATGACAGTATATTTTTCATTTCAAATCATGGAGGCAAGAAGGAAATGGCATGACATTTTATAAGTGCTGAGAGAAAAGAATTATAAACCACAAATTCTATATCCTTCAGGAGTGAAGATGAAATAAAGTAAAAAGGAAACAGTAATAAAAAACTGTCAATAGCAGACCTATTCCTAAAGATTGACTAAAGGAAGTTTATCAAGCAGAAAGAAAATAATAAAGGAATCTTGAAGCATCAGGAAGTAAGAATGAACAGAAATACGGGCACATGCAATATATTAGCCTGTTATTTTTATTTTATTTTCTTTAAACTAGACATTTAAAATTTTAATTTTAAAACATGTTTTAAAAATTACATTGGATAATTAAAACATATTATAACATTATTTTACATTCAACTCAATTATATCTAAAAATAGGAAATGAGAGGTTACTTAAGAGAAGTGGTAAAATGTTGATGCCAACAGATTGTACTGTCACATATGTGTACGTAATAAGTCATATATATGTGACTATATGTATATATATAGTAGTATCCAATATAACATCTACAAAAATTTTGTAAAGAGATATGTTCAAAAACATGATAAATCAAGATTGATGCCTAAAAAATGTTTAAGTAACCAACAGGGAGGCAACAAAAGAGAAACAAGAAACATAGTACGTAAACAAAAACAATAAAAGGGCTGACTTAAGCTCTACCATACCAACAAGTACCTTACATATAAATGATCTAAATACAACAATTAGGAGGCAGAGACTGGCAGTGCAGATTAAAACAAGTACACACACAAACCAATTACAGTCACATGATGCATAATGATGTTTCAGTCAATGATAGAACACATATACAAACATGGTCCCAGATTATAAAGGAGCTGAAAAACTTCTATTGCCTAGGATGACATAAATGTCAACACTGGAGAGTAATTGCTTTATTTTTTAGATAAAATTAGTTTAGACTGAGTGTATCATGTTTATAAAGTTTATATTAATGTACAGTAGTGTCATAAGCCTTCGCATTTACACACCATTCACTCACTGACTCACCTAGAGCAACTTCCAGTCTTGAAAGCTCCAATTGTGGTAAGTGCATTATACAGGTGCATCACTTTTTATCTTTCATAGCACATTTTTGCTATACCTTTTCTATGTTTACATATGTTTAGACACAAAATACCTGCCATTGTGTTATAAGGTAACATAAAAATAAAAGTGAACAGTCAACAAAGATGTTAATGGGTAATGACTCATGTGCATGCACTAAACAATAGAAAGTGAACAGAATTTGCTTTTGTAAACTTGCACACTCATTTGTGTCTGTGCTATGGGGCAGAAAATGACATTCTAGAAACTGGGGACATGTACAATCATGTGGTTTATAATCAAAAATTATGAAATTAATGTTATGAGAGATGAGGAGATTAAGAGATTATTCCCACCTTATTCTCAATTTCTTGACATACTATAAAAAATGAGCATTGATCCATAACTCTTTATCAAGTAGATACTCCATATGTTTTTTGTTTTGGAGAGTTATCTGAACATATTTATGAACTGCACTTCAAAAATTCCAACATACTGATTACCATGTATAATTAATTCAACCTTCCCTCTTTCTATAAAATGTCTATACATGATGATATGTTCACTAAGCACATGTATTGAGCCATTATTTTACAACATTTATACAGATGGTTGAATGGTTTAATTTTAGGCAGTCTATTTTATGATAACACAACAACTGATTGATGACAACTGATTATTGTGCGATATTTATGGCACTTTTATTCAATTCACTTAATTAGTTAAATGTCTTTAGTGTTACATATTATATGTTGGACAATAAGATCTCTTGAATAAAAATACTGCACACAAAATTTCTTGTACTTGCAATAAAAAACAAAGTAAGGATATTACCTTTGTTTATTTCTCCTAATTAATAGGATTAGTCTCCCCTATTAATAGGAAGACATGAAGGCTGGAAGACAAAAAGAGGCACAGGAGGAAGAGGAAGAGGAGGAGGTAAGAAAAATGTATTTTTTCCCCAACTTTGAAATTTGTTTTCATTGGTTCTTTCAAAGAGCTATGTCCCCTCAATTAACATAAGCAAAAAAATATACACCATGATCAAGTGGGATTCATCCCAGGGATGCAGGAATGGTTCATCACAAGCAAGTTAGTAAAAGTGATATACCACATCAACAAAACCAAAGACAAAAACCATACAATTATCTCAATAGATGCTGAAAAAGCATTTGACAAAATTCAACATCCACCTCTTCATGATAAAGACTCTCAGCAAATTAGGTATAGGAGAAAAGTATCTCATCACAATTAAAGCCATATGCAATAAACCCTCTGCCAATATCATCCTGAATGAGGAAAAGTTGAAAGCTTTTTGCTTAAGCACAAAGACAAGACAAGGATGCCCACTCTTGCCACTTCTGTTTAACATAGTATTGGAAGTAGCAGCCAGAGCAATCAGGGAAAAGAAAGAAATAAAGGGCATCCAGACTGGAAAACACAAAATCAAATTGTCCCTTTTTGCATATGACATGATTCTACATAGAGAGAAACCTAAAGACTCTACAAAAACAAACAAATGGAAAACAAACAAGAAACTCTTCGAGTTGATAAACAATTTCAGCAAAGTTGCATGATGCAAAATTAACATGTAAAAGTTAATAGCATTTTTATACTCCAACAATGAACTAGCAAAAAAAGAAGTCAAGAAAGCCAGCCCATTTATAATAGTCATCAAAACAATAAAATACTGAGGAATAAAGTTAATCAAGGATGTGAAAGATCTCTACAATAAGAACTACAAATCACTGCTGAAAGAAATTAAAGAGGACACAAGAAGATGGAAAGATATTCTGTGCTCTTGGATTGGAAGAATTAGCATTGTGAAAATGTCCATATTACCCAAAGTGATCTACAGATTCAATGCAGTCCCCATCAAAATGATTCAATGCAGTCCCCATCAAAATTACCCAAAGTGATCTACAGATTCAATGCAGTCCCCATCAAAATACCAAAGACATTAGTCACAGAAATGGAAACAACAATCCTAACATTCGTATGGAACAAGAAAACATCCCCAAAGAGCCAAAGCAGTCTTGGGAAAAAAAATAATAAAGCTAGAAGAATAACACTACTTGACTTCAAATTATACTGCAAAACTATAATAACCAAAACAGCATGGTATTGGCATAAAAACAAACACACAGACCAATAAATCAGTATATATATCTACAGCAAAGTGATCTTTGACAAAGGTATCAAGAACATGCACTGGGGAAAACATTGTTTCTTGATAAATGGTGCTGGGAAAATTGGACATTCGTATGCAGAAGAATGAATCTAGACCTGCTCCTTTCACCATATAACAAGCTCAACTAAAAATGGACTGATTTAAATATAAGACCTGCAATTATAAAACTCCTAAAAGGAAACATAGGGGAAACCCTTCAGGAAGTAGGACTGGGCAAAGACTTTATGAATATGACCTCATAAGCAGAGGTAAAAAAAGGAAAAATAAACAATAAGATTATATGAAACTAAAAGATTTCTGCACAGCAAAAGAAACCACTGACAGCATAAAAATACAACCAAGAGAGTGGGAGAAAATATTTGCAAAACATGCATGTGGGAAAGGATTAATATCCAGAATATACAAGGAACTCAAACAACAGTAAAAAAAAAAAAAAAAAAAAAAAAAAAAACAAAAAAGGTAACCTGATTAAAAAATGGGCAAAAGAGCTGAATAGGCATTTCTCAAAGGAAGATATATGAATGGCCAATGGATACATGAGAAAATGCTCAACATCACCCAGCATCCAAGAAGTGCAAATCAAAACCACACTGAGATATCATCTCACTCCAGTTAGGCTGGCTATTATCAAAAAGATAGAGAATAACAAATGCTGGTGAGGACTCAGAGAAAGAAGAACCCTCATATACTGTTGGTGGGACTGTAAAATAGTGTAGCCATTATGGAAAATGGTATGGAGTTTCCTCAAACAACTATAGATAAAACTGCCTTATGATTCAGCAATCCTACTGATGGGTATATACCCAAAGGAATGGAAATCATAATGTGGAAGGGATACCTGCACTCCCATGTTTATTGCACTTTATTTACAATAGCCAAAATGTGCAACCAACATAAATGCCCATCATCAGATGACTGGATAAGGAAAATGTGGTATATTTACAAAATGGAATACTACTTTTCCATAAAAAAGAATGAAATGCTGTCATTCGCAGAAACATGGATGAACTTAGAGAAAATTATGGTTAGTGAAATAAGCCAGGCTCAGAAAGAGGAATACCACATGTTCTCACTTATATGTGGAAGCTAATAAAAAAATAAAAATAAATAAATTTTAAAAAGAAAGAAAAAAGATATAACAATCACAATAATTTGTAGAACTTTTTGAGAGCAGAACTGAGTTTGCTGGGGGTGGAAAAGGGGGAGAGTATGGTGGGAAAGGGTGAAATTGGTAAGGTGCCGCAAAAATCTATTGCATTGTATAATGATTAATATACAAATGATCCTGATTTGAACATCAAAAAATGAATAAATACATAGAATACATCTTTTAAAAATTTAGTAGATGAAGTCTGAAGTGCTTTCTGTCTGATACCTTCTTTTATAAATAAGTGAGACTGATTTGTGAGCAGGAGATGGTACTGGAAAGAAAGCATACATAGTGTTGAGAGGTTTGAGGAGAACAGAGAATGTGTGAGTACATTGCAGTAGAAAGTGCTAGAATAATTAATTGAAGAAATAGGTTAGGATGTGTGAAACAATGTTGAGTGCTTAAATGAGGAAGTTCCCTTAAGTTATTTTGCTGCTTAACCGTGCAGTCAAATGACATATTCCAGCAGTCATCACCATCTACATGTGACTATTGGAAAATAAGGCAAAATGCTGTCTTCATCCAAGGTTAGAGTTTAGCAAGAGTAGATAAATCAAATGAAGACAGATCAAGAGAGAATAAGATAGCAGCAAGAGTAGGTGATCGAAAATAGTATTTCAATCAAAGAGGTCATGCTTTATTACAATTCTTTAAAAAATCTTTTTTAACCATCGTTATCCCAAAAATATGTTCTTTCAATTTAATGAATCCAATCACAGTTTCTCTTCATGGAAAACAGTGGAAAGCACATACACTTCTTAGGCTACTGTAAATAACTGCTAATCTTTCTCAAATGATTGACATTGTAGAGCATCATTTTTGTGAGGATATGTTATTTCAACTGTCTGATTTTGGCACTAAGATTTCTACTTGTTTATCTTCAAATTTAGAGTAAAATCTAAAAAATAGTTTTGAATATTAAAATGACATGCAGGCTCCCCATTCCAACACTTCTCTCTAAAATCCGAGTAGTCTTTTGTTTTACAGACACTAAAAACATTAGCTAGGATTAAACCTGAAGCCTTTATCAGAGATTATACAAGAGATTTCTATAATCTTTACGAGAGGCTATAGTTAGAAACAAATTTATTCAAATGAAAGAATACAGCCATCTCAGGAATAAAGAGCAGTTTTTCTGGGGGAAGATAGGCCTGGATTTTTCTAAATGATAGGAGGAAAGGTAGGAGGTGGTGTGTTTATGCATTACAACAATACCATAAAGAGACATCACAGAGTCTGAAAATCCCATTATAACTGTTGAAATACTCCCCAGACCATTGCAATCCACGGATTATTCTGGTATTTACATACAGGTGGGGGTGGGAAGAATGTGGCTGCCCCAGCACATTTTGAGCATATATTCCATCACTGAAAGTGCTCCAGAGAAAGGTGAATTTTCACAAATGCCCCACAGTGAACAGCTGAAAGGTTCACATGTCATTCCTTCATTTGAGTGTTAGGTGACTTCAGAAATGTTAAGTGGAAGTGACATTAAGTTAAAAACAGAACTTAATATTTATCCTAATTGGACAGCAGGCCACTTACATAAGTGAAATGAAAAGAATTCCATGTCACTAAAATAAGAAAAATAGATTTAAGAAAGGCAAGTTAATTAGAAAATGATATTTTGAAAAATTGTGTACACCTTAAATACGTTCACTGTAGAATGACATTATTGCAAAGGTCACTTGCTTTTTCATTTGTTTCCCAAATTCTTTAAAATGCCCTAAGAGCAATGATTTGTAACTTAACTGGGGTTACGGCTCCCTTAGAAAACTTGATGAAAAGTGTGGCCCTTTCTTAAGAACATTTACACATAATTACATATCTTTGAATAATGTCACATATCCTGAACTCTTGCATTAGAAAATGTTTCTGTGATAATAGCATACTAACACAAAGACTATAAAATAATTTCATTAAAGTTTTAACTTTGCCTTTTGCAAGGAAAATGCTGCCTTTTTATTTTATTTTAGCTGCCAATCACATAGTAGGGCCGGATAAGTTTTTTTTTTACATATCTGTCTTTTAATTTTATCTGTCAAGAGAGACTATGTGGGTAATCATTTAAAGTTCATGCAAGTTTAAATGAAATAAAAGTTCAAATAACTAATTGCTGTCATTTGGTAAACGATTACCTTAGACTCATTCTGACCATTACATCTATTTTGTAGTCTCCGTCAAAGCTAAGAGGAGATAAATCATTGACATGAGCATTGAAACTAGTTTTAAAGATATTTTAAATGTAACCAAGTGTTTGAACTGAGATCTAAAGACACCATACTCCTCTATAGTTTTAAGGACAAATCTGACAGGCTATCTCTGACAGACTAAAGGCTATAAATCTCTAAAAAGTGCTGTCATAAGTGACTTCAAATGCTAATCAATGTCCCCACAATACTCTAAGAAAAGATCAACCATTGTTGAGTACAAAGGAGGATGGCAAGAAAAGAAAATGTAATTATTAAAAAAAAAATCTTCATCTTAGTGACAAAATGTTATTCAAAATTATCAAAGATAAAAGAAATAATAACTAATTAATTCAGTAATAGCCACTAACAAACATTTGAACAGCAAATGTTTTCTTAAATATTATAAAACACAATATAAACACAATTTGAACTTGGTTAATTCTAAACAATTCTATAAATGAAAATAACAGTTTATTGAGCACCAATTAAATGGCAAATGCATTTTTACATCATGTCTAATTATCACAAAATTTCACAAGATCATATCTCCAATTTTAGATGGAAAAAGTTGGGGAGCAGTGAATTTAAGTATCAGGGCTGGGCACACAAATGCAGAGAACTTTGATAACCATGTCTCTCTGGCATGGTCCTTTTACAAAGAATCAAGATTTAACAATTGTCTGGATTATGCTGTCATTGTATTTAAATAAACTGCTTTTAGTTATTTTTCTCACCTGTGTATATTATTTTAAAAAATGAAATCTTTATGTAGGTGGAGAATAGAAATTTTTGTATGTTTTTGCTTAGAAGAAATTACTTATCTTCAAAAATCATCATATTTACAAATATTCAAAGGTTATTTATCTTTAGTCAAATTTTCAAAGCATTTTTAATTTAATCCTCAACACAATCTTATTAGAAAGCCATAAAAATATTCTTATTTTTCCATTGTATCATACAAGAAACCAGTGTCAAAAAATATATATTGAATATTATTTGTTAAAGCACAGTAAAGAAGACTTCATTCAGGATCAGGGCAATAGGTATAGGGACCATTGCAATGGGATTTTGCAGTGAGGGAGATGGACTGGGCTCAGCTCTGAATACAGTATGAGTGAAAGAAAAATTAAAGCCAAGGAGTAGGATGGTGGTCAATGGATGAAAAATTACTAAAAGGAAACATCAGAGGTAAAGGGGATTCTAGCTAAACTGACCTAACAGGATTCTTGCTGAAGATAAGCCATGTGGTCAGACATTACTGGAGTACAGTGCAGGATGAGGAACCTGATGAGATATCTAGAGCGATAAGATATCAATGGCAGGGGTTCCTGCTACACTGACTTAGGATTCTTTACTAAAACCAGATTTCACAAGGAAATGCATTTATGGGCCTAGGAGAACATTCAGAGCCTGAGTAAAATTTGGTCAAGCAGAGAGTCTTGGCAGTAGTATACATCTTTTTTTTTTTATATATATTGAATTTTAATTTTCTTCTTAATGTTGCACCACTATTTTGAAGCATTCCTACAGAAATATACTCAGATAGAAACACAGTCCTTTTAGAAATTAATAACTGATTATGCTTGCCACTTTATATAATACAAAGTAGTTGTTCTCTTGATCTTATAGCCTGGACTAGCTAGTCAGTCTTCAACAGGGCAATAATGAACAAATTTTTGAAAGAGGAAAAAGTGTTCTCCAGATATGTTAGTTATTGTTGCAAATAGAGAAAAAATATTTCAAAGATTAAAAAAAAAAACTTAGAGAATTTGAAAATAATGCAATTTCTTTGATATATGAAATGTAAGACATGTTAATTATAGAGATTTCTATCTCTGGGTATTAAGGTGCAACTTCAAAAACCATGCACAAGTAAGATTTCTTTTCCCCTTCTTTTTCTTATGTTGAATAAAGAGAAAAAAGTTAGAGCAGAGTTATTGGTAACAGAAGGAAAAGAAGCAATAAAAGGCATATGAAAAGCAAAGAACATAAGCTGCTGGCATCAGTTATTATTATTATTATTTTTGTAATGGAGTCATTGAAAAGCAAGATTTAGGCAATTTGACTACAGTAAATAGAAGGCAAGTTTACTAGCAAGATTTAAATTTGAGCTTTGTTATACAAATAAAAGCAAATGCACCCTGTGAGAAGCAGATATTTTATAACTATGTCTAATTGTCTTTAAAAAACTATCTTTTCATAAATTCCAGATAATCTCATATTTAAAACATTATCTCCTTGATGGAAAAAACTTTGACTGTTTCAGCATATTTGTTTCATATCCTTTTATCTTCAGTCCTGCTGTACTTAATACATTAGCAGCTGTATCAAATTAGTAAAATGTGGTAATTGTATAAATGTATAAAAATCTGCAGAAAATCTCTGCCTTATAATCTCTAAAATGACATCAAATCTTTTAGGTGATTAGAAAGTGTTTTACAGTGCACCCATGTTGAGTTTCTTAGGAAACAAAAAAAAAAAAAAAACACTGAAATAAGAAGATTATAATACACCAATAAAAATATTCTGAAAAAAGTCAAGTTAATCTATTTAAATTCAATTATGGACCTACAGCATTTTCTTTCTTGCTGGCAGTATTAACTCAACTCTAATTTTATAAAAAACATTTTATGCGCTAGAACTGTTTTCCCTTGAATCACTGGAAAACCAGTGTCACAAAAAGGGATATTGTTTATGTTAAATCATTGTTCTCTCATGTCTCAGTTTAAGAATTTAATTTCTGTTATTCACTTTTTGGAAAATTCAGCTCTATTTCAAAATTTAACAAACAATCTTGAGGATTTGTGTTTGTTTTTTAACCTCAATTAGATTTAATTTCAGATTGCTTTCAAAGTATCAGTGTTTAAGTATTTCAGCAAAATAGATCTAAACATTTAAAATATGTGTCTGCTTATTGATTCTACCCAATAACTTAATTGGTGAGTTCAACAGCACCAGTAGGAAGGAGGAAATTGCTGTATTTGAAAAGTCACAGGAAGAAAAAGTAATGTAGCGGAATTCTTTTTAATTACTTCTACAGTTTTCCTTCTCCATTTTTGCTTCTAGAAGCCCGGGTATACTACAGAGAATAAAACTAGGCTTTCAGTCAGAGAAACAGAAGGTTAAATTTATGAGCATCAGTCTTATAGTTATGTAATGTTTCAGTCTGGATTTTTCTGTAATTTTCCAGCCTCAGTTTCCTCCAGTGCTACTAAATATTTATACCTCCTTCAATAAAGTGAGGTAGGTAAAGTGCTTGGTACAGAGACTGGTAAAAAAATAAGTTCTTAAAGTAATTTAAAAGGAATTCCAATGAAAATTGAAACTATTCAACTTGGCACAATTATGGGCATTGCATTTACACAGAGCTTATTATATGCTTGCTGATTTTGAATAAAAGAAAACATAACAATAAAATTGGAATATTTGAAAGTTATATATGGTCTAAGCTTCAGAAACCAGAATACTATTCTATATGTAAACATAGGTTTTGTTTTCAGGGATGGTGTTGAGTCCATGGTAATCCAGTAATAAACTTCTCTTTGGTAAGGATTTGATATTAGTTTTCAATTGCTCCTGTATCCCCTATTTATTACCTCCTAATTCTGTAGTTCAGAAGTCCTGGCACAGCTCAACTTGAGTTCTCTGCTTAGAATCTTACAAGGTCAAAATCAAGATGTCAAAAGAACTTTGTACCTTCCTGGAGACCCTCAAGGTAAGTCTACTTTCAAGCTAGTTTAAATTCATGACCAAATTTGGTTCCTTTTTGTTGTAGGACTGAGACTCTTACTTCCTTAATGGCTGTCATTCAAAGGCCAATCTTTGACCCTAGAGGCTAGTCACATTCCTTTTTGTGCTTTCTATGTGGTTTCCTCCAGCAATGGTGGTTGAGCCCTTCTTGTGTTTAGAATCTCTCTGACTTTCCCTTTTACAACATTTCTCTTGACTCTAGCTGAAGAAAGTTTTCTAATATATATAGAACATGGAGTTTTTCTTTTATGTATTGCATGCTCTTATGAACTGACCTAAACAAGCCTGATATTGAGTACTGTAGTTGATATTTAAAACTACCTTTGGTTAAGGTGAGAAAAATTGGAAAGATGAAAATTTGGATCAAGGAAATATACGACTGACAGAAATTTTTTGGAAACTTTTTCTTAACATGATTAAGCCACAGATTCTAAAACAAAAGTTGAAATAAGTTCAAATAAAATGTTGGAATATGTATGAAATGTAGCTGCTTTGTGAAGAGGTAATTAGTGAGAATCCAATTTACCAAAATTAAATTTCAAACAGACTTATCTTTAATATTTTTTAAATGAGTAATGTATGCAGATTTAACATGCTAATAAATTTACCAACCTTCAAATTATGCAGGAAATGAAAATATATTCTATAAACAAGGGATTAGGTATGTACCAAGCATATTTTTATAAGTACCCAGTGATGTTTTCAGAATTTCTGTTTAAGTTGCTTGAGAATGGCAATACAGAAGTTATAGCCAATGTCTGCTGTGAAGTAATAACACCCTCTGTCTTAGTCCGTTTTGTGTTGCTATAACAGAAATACCTGAGACTCAGTAATTTATAAGGAAAAGAGGTTTATTTGGCTTATGATTCTGGGACAGCTGCATCTGGCACAGGCCTCAGGCTGCTTCTACTCATGGTGGAAAAGCAGCAGGCAGCCGGTGGGTACTAGCAGACCACATGGCAAGAGAGGAAGCAAGAGAGAGAGAAAGGTGCCAGGGTCTTTTAAAGCAACGAGCTCTCACGGGAACTAATAGAGCGAGAACTCACTCATTAATCCTCCCTCCGCCAGGGAGAGCATTAATTCATTCATAAGGGATCCACCCTCATGACTCAATCAGTTTCCAACACTGCCACATTGGGGATCAGATTTCCCCATGAGTTTTGGAGGGGACAACACATCCAAACTCCATCACCCTCCTTGGCTTAACTTTAGCCAGGCTCTTCTGAGCCATCTTCTCAACTAGATCTCAACCTTCAGGCTTCTGTGTTCATTTTACACCACCCTGTTTCAGTAAAAATCCTGCTGAGTCAGTATAGCTAGAATCTCCACCCTCTATATCTGATTATCCTCCATATCTGATCAAATTCCTCATCCTTTACCCTTAGTATCTGATCACATTGGCCTGCCTTCAGCGAGAAATCTGTCAAGTTGGTTTACTCAGAATCGCCTCTTTCCAACCCCTGATGATTCCTTTTAGTCATTTTCTATCTCCCAACAACCAAACCTATACCTTGGCCATAAATCCTTACTTGTCTATGCTGTATTTGGAATTGAACTCAGTTCTATACTGAATTCTGTTTTCCTCTACTGCAACAGTTCCTTAATAAAATTTGCTTTCAACATTTTAAGTTCTGCTCAGCTCTGCTTTTCTTTAACAGAAGCTGTTTGCCTAGTAACCAGTATATTACTATTTAAATTAGTGGTCTTCCATCTTGATTATTCATGTGTATAGAGGCTTGTGACCAATTTCATGTGTATGGAGTATCTTGGTCTGGCTAGTTTTTAGAAAATCAATTTCCAGTCATCATGAGTTCAACTTCAATACAGAATCTTTCCTAAGATTGATGATGTATGTGCCTGAGTTAGAGCCTCTGATGGAGTTGTGGATTCTAATTTCATGTCTGTGATATAATTATACTTTTATTTTATGAAGGAAAAATCCACCCTAAACAACAAAAAAACCCTTTCACCCATCCCTAATCTTACTGTGGTTCATTTCTCAAAAGGTGTCAATATGCCATTGGTGGTACTGTTCAGAATGCTGATATTAATACTGAGAAAGAGAAGAACTTTGAGGACTGAGTATTGAAGCTAAATGAAAGCCAATGGTTTTAATACTTTGTTTCCAACAAAGTCGAAAGAGAGTCTGAGTTGTAAGCAAATAGGCCATTTAAAATTATTGTCTGTTGACAGAGTCACTGTGTGATTTCTAGCCTACATCCTGGAAGGAAGTCAAAGAATTAGGAGACATTGGTAGAGGAAAACTCCACTCATTCCCATCTATTTATTTATATGAATGAATTTTCCCAATATTATACTTATAAAAACAAACAAAGAAAAAATAAGAACGGAAATTGTGGAGAATCTTCTTAGAATAAACAGTCACTTATAAACATATGAACTGTTTGATGAAATATCAGCTCTGTATATCTCAATAACAGATGAATACTCAATTAAAATGTGATTTCAATGTTGAAATTATTTGTCAAAAAATATAAAATATATATGTTGTCTGGGTCAACTGTATACTACAAAATATTTTAGTAATAATTCAATCCAGAATACTTTTTTAACATTTAGAGTCTAATGACCATAGGAGATAAAAAATAAAATAAAATAAAATAATAAAAAATAAATTCAGGCATTAAATATATTATACTATGACTTAAAAAAAATTGTGTTGGGGGAATTAAATGAAAAAATATATAATAAAAAAAGAAACATGTAAAATGAATTACTGTTCAGAAATTTTTTATTATTATTTTGTCTTTTTTTATATTTTGAAAAAAATACACAATAGTGTGACACTACAACAGTCAACGTATAGAATATCTCTATCATCTCATAAAGATTTTTTATGTGCTTTGTGTTTGAAGCATCTTTAATTTAAAGAAAAAGGGGGGGTATTAAAATAAGCAGTTGAATATATGTGTGTGACAGAGTAAAGAGACATTATTTCTGATAGTCATAGAAATAAATACAAGCAAAAAAGTGCTTAAGAAGAAAAAAGGAAAAAAGGTAAAGACCTAGGGTCAAGCTTTAGGAACTCGCTTATCTAAAGGCCAAGTAGAGGAAGATAAGGACCTGAAGAGTAGGAGGAAAACCAAGAGAATTTGATGTCATGGAAGACTTATAAAGAGGACGTTTCAAAAGTGAAGGCTTCAGTGAAAACTAAAGAATGCAATTCTATCCAAGTATTGCTTATTTCTGTTAGAGCACTTCCTGTGGAATGGCGATAAAACTGGACTGTTGAAATGAATAGAGTAAGGCTATAAAATCCTTTTCAGTGCTTGGCTAAAATAATTAAAAAACAGGATATAAAAGACCTAAGCATGTTAAAATAACAATTACAAACATATTGTTGAGTTGCATAGATAGTCAATTATTAAGGAGGAGAAGAAGGAGGGGGAGAAGGAGATGAAAGAGAGGGGAGAGAGAGAGAGAGAGAGAGAGAAAGAGGAAGAAACCTACCCAGATATAATGAGAAAGAGAGAAGGAGGGTTGGATTCAAGCATAGGTATTGTGCTTGATTGCATGAAGCTGAGGAAATCCTCAACTGATGGTATCTATTTTCTGAGCAAGGAGTGAGGTCATCTGGTCTTTTTATATTTTTATCTTCAATGCTGAGTATGGCAGCTAGAATGTAGTTAATTTTAACAAATATTTATTTAGCTGCATTGGATGATTCTAGTTGTGACTTTGTGGAGGCAATGACATGAGCAGATCTGATTTGCCTAAGGCACAAAGGAATAGTAATTATAGCACAGTAGCTATTTATATTAGAAAAATTAAACAAAAATTATATATACACACATATATATATGTGTGTGCATTATATCTATATGTATATATCTATACTATATGTATATCTTTAGATATATAGCTTTCTGGTTACTTGTCAACCAATGTATGATATACTGAAATTGAGAGAAAACCGTACGTGTGTTTTGGCTTAATACATTGGACTAAAATCTAAAATAATAAGCAGTATATATCTAGCCTCTAGGAATTAGATCAAATTTTGTACACACACATGCACACACATGTATATGTATGAACACATCCCTCTCACGCACATACCAGCACACACACATATCGTGCATGCCTGCTTCATCTCCAAAAGCAGCTTCACTGGGATAGAGATAAGTAATCAGTCTTGTTCAGCAACTGAGAAGATGTTTTAGTGGGGATTAATGTTTTTCATATATAGATGTGTGGGATGAGAATCAGGGTCAATCACATTTTCCTTATGAGTATGACATGAGAGGTTAGCTTCCAAAGGCCTAGAGTTAGCATGAGTCATGTTAACAAATATTTGCATGGAAAGCTAAAAAAAAAAAAAAACCAAAAATGTCAATGGTATGGATATATACCCATGCATACATATTTTAATGTTACATTGCTGTCTTTGAAGATGAAGGAAGGGGTCATGAGTTAAGGAATGCAGGTGGCTTCTAGAAGCTGGGAAAGGCAAGGAAAAATTGTCCCATAAAGTTTCAGAAAGGAACACAGATTGTTAACTCATTTTAAATTTTTGACCTCCAGAATTGTATGATAATACATTTGTGCTCTTTTAATTTGCTAAATTTGTGTTAATTTTTTATAGGAATAATAGAAGTATAATACAAAGGGGTAGAGTGGACATAGAAGATTGGTTCTTTTTTAAAAAAATTATTTTAAGACTTACTGCATTTGCTGTTTTCTGAATCATGTAAGTATTTTATTTTCACTGATGTGAGTATTAAAACAAGTAAAGATGGGTAGGAGTACCTGGGGGATTGCTCATAAAAAGCTAGACATGTAATTCATCCATGTATATATGTACCAGTAATAGGACAGGTAACCAGATCTTTGGGATTATGTTTTGATACAGTTGATTTTCTAAAGGTTATGTTTCATTTCTGGTCTTTTTTCTTCCAAACTTTGCTAGAACTTATCATGACCTGATTTTTTTTTTTCTGTACCTCTTTGATGACCTCCATTATTATATTTTGTGGCTTACATGTCACTAAAATTCTTCTACTACTGTCAACTCTGCATAAATTGGCTTCTTATTTCCAAAATTTTACATCTATTTCCTTACATGGACCTTCCTTTATAACTGAATTGGACTTTAAACATATCCCTGTGCATTCTATTTAATGACGTTGCTTTATATGTAATATATTATCATTTTTGTCACTTAAATGAGTCTTACATTTTATTCAGGATTTTGCCCAAGTTCCACCACCTCTCTGAAGCCTTATTGAACCATTTCTGTAATGATTATGGCACCTGTGTTAATCTTTTAGTTGTCAGAGATACAAAACCAATTCAAACTGGTTTAAGATTAAAAGGGAATTTATGAATTGAGATCATGAAACAAAATCTCAATGGTAGAATATGCTTCAGTCCAAGCTAGATTCAATCGCCGAAATGATGTGCTCAGGAACTCCTTCTGCATCTCTAAATCCTGCATTATACACAAGCGGAAAAATAATTCTAATCTTACACAACTACCGAAACTGTGTTTCTGAAACAAAAGTTAGCACACGTACACACATACACATAGATACACATCATCCATGAAACTGGAAACGATTGAAATGGTAATTTTATACTTTAAATGTGAAAGAAAAAGATATTTCATCATCATCTATAACATTCTAAGAACAAGGAAAATTACATTAAGTAAGCTGCATTAAGTGACCAACCAAGGTTTCTCGACATTGCCGACTACTCATGAAGTGGGTCCCAGCTGGCTCATACACTGCCCTGCCTGGCTCAACTCTACTATCTAGTCTCTGGTCTCCTCTCACTTGATCACATCCAAAGCAGCCATTTCATCCCTTAGCTTGGTCTGAGCCACTGCTATGGCTTCTGAAGCCAGCTCACAGCTCAAGGTTCTCTGGCTCTGCCTCCAGCTGAGACCTGAGTTGCATCTCAATTTATGTGCTGCTTGTTCTGAGTGCCCTGAGTGAAAATTAACCATGCATGGTGTTCTCTCATTCAAATTCCAAAAAGAGCATCCCTTTAAGAATGGTATTGCTTAGCCTGGAGTAGACAGAGGCTCAGAAACTGTCCAGTGTAAAATTAGTGCTCAAACTGAAAGATGGTGTGGATAGAGTTGAATAGCAACTTGCTAAATGGCAGGGACACCATTAAGTAGCAGAAGAGAGTGGTGCAGGCAGCTGTCTATACAGTGGTCCTATGACACATGGTGATATGGAAGGACAACTCTTCTAGGAGTCAGAAGACTCATTTGCAGTCCTGAACCTATGACCATACAGAAATTATTTCACTTCTTACTTTCCTTTCCTGATACAAAAAGGAGTTAATTATTTCTGTCTAGTGTATTTAACAAGATTATGGAAGCCATTAAGATAAAATAAATGAAAGAGCCATACTAACTGTAAATCTTAATGAGAATAGCGAATATGTGGGTACTTATCTTGTGCCAAGAAGTTTTCTAAGCACTCTTCATGTACTAATTTATTTATTCTTATGAATGCCCTATGGAGTTGTTATTGTTAGTATTGATAGTTTACAGAGGAAAGAATTGAGGTTCAGGAGTGTTAAGTTACACGGGTAGTAAAGGCAGAAGAGCCAGGATTAGACAGCAAGTAGAAAGCCAGGCTTCAGGGTACAGATTTTTTCCTAAGTTAAACTAACTCATCTTAGAACTTATTGATATTTTTGGTGGCTACTGTTCTGATTTTTAAAAAATCACTCAGTAGTCTACGACAGAGTGCCAAAGTCAGGAAAATGAAAAAGTGCCTACAAATGACAGTTAGCCATTTCACTTCAAAAGCAATATATGAATATGTACCCAAGACATAAGATTAAAGCTCCCAAACTCCCAACAATTGCATAAAATAGAGGTTTATTCTATTTTTATTATTAATTAAAAGAAACATGAAGGAACTTAAAGGATTAAGATGTACAGAACAACTAAGAGTGACTCATGACTGATAAAACAAATCGAAAGGAATGGAAGAGAGTAGAAACATTAAACCCAGGTTATATTGACATATAAGTCAAAACTTTTTCATTTTATAAAGATACCTCAAGTATTTTTCAAATAGATAGGTCACAAATAAGAATTTTATGAAGGATTTTTTCATTCATTGACATTTTGCAGTTTGTATTATGATCCCTTTGGCACATAGACAATATTTTCCATCCAAATCTAAGAGAGGACTCTATAAAGGCTATTTTTCTCCCCAGTAGGATAAACTGAGATGAGTAGAAAAAAAGATTTCTTTACTCCCCTACTGATGGAGTTTGGATGTTTGGATGTGTTGTCCCCTCCAAAACTCATGTGGAAATTTGATCCCCAATGTGGCAGTGTTGGAAACTGATTGAGTCATGGGGCGGATCCCTCATGAATGGATTAATGCTCTCCCTGGGGGAGGAGGGATAGTGAGTGAGTTCTCGCTCTATTAGTTCCTGCGAGAGCTCGTTGCTTAAAAAGACCGTGGCACCTTCTCTCTCTCTCTTGCTTCCACTCACCATGTGATCTGCTTGTACCCGCCGGCTCCCTGCCACTTTCCATCATGAGTAGAAGCAGCCTGAGGCCTGTGCCAGATGCAGCTGTCCCAGAATCATGAGCCAAATAAAACTCTCTTCTTTATAAATTACCCAGTTGCAGGTATTTCTTTTATAGCAACACAAAACAGACTATAA